>NW_027040810.1:600000-841958 GCF_037179485.1 Ochlerotatus camptorhynchus
GGGTTCCACCGGTTTTGTCAAGCTGATTTCGGGATCCATCTTCGGTTTTGCAACTTTCGGGCCGTTTATTGTTGAGTTGAGCAGAGGTGGGGCAACTTTTTCCGAATGTACCAACATGATTAGAAAAAAGTCCCCAACATTAAGTTCTTTTCACACATCTCGGCACTATAGTGCAGGAACCCAAAAGTAGGTAAAGCGGGTCAAAGTAATTTTCATTTACTTGTGTGCAGTTCGTATGGAATTTTCCACTGGCTTTTTAACCAAAAGTAAGTTAGTTGTACCCAACAGTAGGTAAATAAGATTATACTCAACGTTGGGTTCCCACACTTTACTACCACTGTTGGGTGGTTTTGCTCCTCCGTTTTTGACAACATTAGTAGGAGAAAAAGAGTCAAACTAGTCAAAAGTAGGTAAAAGTGAACTGGCCGTTGGGTTCTTTTTTCTTACCGTGAAGAAGAAAAAAAAGGCATGACACGCTAAAAACCGTTTCCCCAAATCCTACACGGTTAGAAAAAAGTCCCCAACATTAAGTTCTTTTCACTCATCTCGGCACTATAGTGCAGGAACCCAAAAGTAGGTAAAGCGGGTCAAAGTAATTTTCATTTACTTGTGTGCAGTTCGTATGGAATTTTCCACTGGCTTTTTAACCAAGAGTAAGTTAGTTGTACCCAAAAGTAGGTAAATATGATTATACTCAACGTTGAGTTCCCACACTTTAGTACCCCTGTTGGTTTTGCTCCTCCGTTTTTGACAACATTAGAAGGAGAAAAGAAAACAAATTAGTCAAAAGTAGGTAAAAGTGAACTGGCCGTTGGATACTTTTTTCATACCGTGTATATTGTTGAAATAAACATGCTTTTGAATTTAATTCAAACATAAATATTTTAGTTTTTAACATGCTTTCAATTTACTTTGAATAATTCATATGTTTAGAGTATAAACATTTATATTTTTGTTTTAAATGAACAAAATTTGTATCCGTGTTAGCGTGACTCATTAAACACCGATTCTAGTTAGTGGAATTAATTTAATTACTTACTGAATGCTTTATTTATACATTATTTCGTCCAGGAAGAATATAAAAAAAAACATTATGAAATGATAATTAAGTATTTATTGATACCAACACCAAATAGTTGCTTACAGTATTCGCCATCCAAGCTTTTACCAACCGGTGGAAACTAACGATTTTAAATTGACTCACACTGTACTAGCCTATCGGTCCCAAGTACATCCATTCAGGCATAACATTTGATAACGGCACAAAAGCATTTGTAAACAAACTTTCTAAGGCCCTTTACACGCGAACCAAAGTACGCCCACGCAAACCAATACCACTTTCGGAAAGGTGATAGTTGCCCCTATCTGATTATGTTGTTGGTTTGCGTAAGCGTACTTTGCTTTTGTGCTGTTATCAAATGTTATGCCTGCATTAACGTACCAGAGCTGAACCAAAAAGTTGAGCACTTTTCTTCGGGACCTTCTGGTCTTAGAGTTACCTTTATGTTATTACGTAGCTGCTTCATTTTCACTGATTCACTCCCGAATAGAAATATACCATAAGCTGAAAGATCACTATTATTAATTATCCATTCCTGTTATAATTACCATAAGATAAACAATCCGTGAATAATGGGATGGTATGGCCAAAAAATATTTCAACCATATATAACAATAAACGGAGCATTCTAGATATGGTAATGATTCCCTGAATATGAAATATATAGTATTATGTAGTTTTTTCAAGATTTATGTACCATATGATATGATAAATTTATTTTTTCGTTTATATATGACGGCTAGCTCCAACTCGGGTTAATACTGGCTCTGATTGAAGAATCGGTCAAATGTTTGCTGAAGATTGTATTATTTAAAATCGACGTCGATAACAAAACAGCTCGACATTTCTGATCGGGTTTTAATCCGAGGATAATACTGGTGCACAATTGAATGACAATAATAATTGTATTGGCATTATTAAAGTCAAATACATAAATGCCAGCAGAAAAGATAACGTACACACAAATAACAAATATTGTTGCTATAAAAATAATGCAATTTTAAATTAAAAGTTTCCCAAATTGTGTAGTTTTAACATCAATAATATTCTAAACGAAAGTAATTTTTTTGGTTTGAAAGTGTTTCTTTTAATTTTCCACTCGTAATTTTAAAAGTGATTTTTTTAAATAAAAGTTGTTGAACTGTCAAAAATACCTCTTCATTACGATGTTTTTGGCAGCACTGGACTTCAGTTTGGCGCTAAATTTGACGAGCGACACAAAACAAGGCGGAGCAGTTTTCCATTGAATGGAATTTACACTTCACTCACTTTGCTTCCACCCCAGCTTCCACCAGATTTACCAGGCAGAAAATCATTAAGGTGAGAAATTTTAGGAATGATCGCATACACAGTTTTCATTCATTTTATTTCTGCAGAACTGGAACCGGAAAGCTAGCCGGGATGCAGATTTTTGCTTTCAGCTTCCGACATTCTTGAAGATGTTTCGCAGGGCCAATGTTGGACTTCATCATAGTTCAGGGCACCAGATTTGGACAAACTTGACTCAACGGATTGAATTCATCTAGTATCCAGGTAATTATCATGCATTGCATTATCCAGGACATTACCTCAAGAGTTGTTCAAGCCTATTCGAATAATTCCACCACAGATTTTCTTACGTCACCCTAAAGATGCCTGTTCTGTTCCCCTTGTGCGTGATGGAGGATTTATCATGAACGTGATCAACCCGGTGATGGGAATACAGCAGTAATCACAAATTTGCCTCAGTTTTTCAACAACAAATAGCGCATCAAATCAAATAGTTCCCCCTTTGCCGAATCAATGACTGATGTCCGGAAGGAAGCAGCCCACCGGCACGACGTCTTTGAAAATCGGGTAGTCATAATGATTTATTGTTATTGTTGTTTATGTCAAGTGATAAAAATATTTCTGGATTGTTTTAACCAAATAAAAACATATATTAGAATTTAAAATGTAAAGCGACGTGATTAAATTGAAAATGCTGTTTTTTTTTTCTGAAAATATTTAATTTTACGATTGAAAATACCACAGGTCATTTTAAAAGTTTGATTTGAATTAGAAAAAAATATATTTTTCTTTCAACACTGTCTGGCTTTTCATTTGACAGTAGTACAATTCGTTTTGAAAGTTTAAACTTTTAAAATTAATGGCCGGAAAACTTTTGAATTGACATTTGATTGACTTTCGTTTTGAAAGCTAACTGCTTTCTACCAAAAAGAACCAATGCAAACTTTTAATTATATCAATGGTTTTTTTAATTTAAGCAACAATTTTTCCTTGTTTGTATATAATTCATTCCGCATAATATGTTGAATTACATATGTTATCTTTTTTTTCTAGTGTGTGTACACTTTTCTAAAATATTATCACTATACATCTGCATTTCAGCGGTAACATTTGAAAACGGCACAAAAACTTTTGTATACAAAAGTTGTAAGGCCCTTTACATGCGAACCGAACTACGCCCACGCAAACCAATACAACTATAGGAAAGGGGAAAATTTTCCCCATCCGATGATGTTGTTGGTTTACGTGTGCGTACTTGGGTTCGCGTGTAAAAGGCCGGTTATGGTTGAAGTGCATGTCACATACACTATTACACAATTTTGTGTACAAATGTTTCAGTGTGTTAGTAACACATCAAATAAATTTGGCATCACGGCAGACGACACGGTCTTATTTTTTCGACGCGTGAAGTGAAAAGTCGCGTTTCCATCGTCGTCGGCGTTCAGAAAAAAAAAATTCAAAGATGAACCAAAAACCTCATCCGAAGCGAGGAACACAACTCAGAGCCAAGCAGCCGCAGCGAGGTAAGCAATAATTTAATATTTTTAATCAATATAGTCTGTTTCATCGTAAAACAAAACGATGAAACAGTCGCCATTGGAATTCCTTTGGCCACGATTTTTGCGCGTTTTGCCTGCAGAAACAGACTGACAATGTTTTTTTCATTTATAGAAAACCCACCTTCGAAACGCCCAAAACGGAGGCAGAATTTGGAGGTTAATACTGCCACCGAGCTGAATCGACAGGACATAAAGGATAAGGTTAGTTATTCACCTTTTTATTTTTTTATAAGGTTTGAAAACTATAATTAGGGTTAATGCCAAGGGGTTAGTCACTCAGCACAATGTGCCGAAAATAGATTTTGCATAGTTGGGGCACATTACCGGCACGTTTTCGTATGTATCAGATTATAATTAAAATAAACCGGGAGCACTGCCTGGGTTGCTATTGACAACGGTAATTGATGTTGCGTGTACGTAAACAAACGTGAATCGAATTCTTTTCGCTAGACACATTGTTTCCAAGCTAACGGTATTTATTCATTAAAATGGAACATTCCAACATAGATGTGGTAAGTAACTGACTAAAAATAGTTTCCTTCAAATAATATCACATGTTTCCGTATCTCCTCCGGTTTTAGAATTTTTTCTGGAGTAAGCTGGAGGAAGAGTACGGTGCGGTAAACTTCCATCTAAAAAATATCCTCACAATTCAAAATCTGTGCAGTCAGTCTCTTGGGAGGCTGACAAGCGACAACATTAAAATTATAGAGGAAGACATGCGCGGTATGGCTGATTGCCTGAGAGAAGAAGCACTAGCGGGTGGAATGCCCCTGAAAGATATTTACGGGAGAAAATTTGCATCGCATCCAGAAAACTTCAAATTCATGGAAGGAGAAACGTTGTGTTTGCTGGATCTGGCAGGCATTATGAACAATCGTGGAGTCAACCATTTTTTAAAGAGAGCCAAGCGACAAAATCAACGGCAGATAAGAAATGCTCAGCCACCATCCGATATGTCCAATAATGACGGTGATCCAAGTGATAAGGACGTTGAAATGGAGTTACATGCCCGAAAATTACAAACGAAAATTTTGCTCTATTTTTCCTCGCGGTAAGTATTGGTTTTAATGCTCCTATAGCTTTCAAACTAAAAGTTGTTGAACTAATTTTCTTTTCAGAAAAGGTCAAGACAAAATTTTTGATGATTTTTTGGTTAAACTACAAGATCTTCGTGTGGAAGTTTACACTGCGGGCAATAAAATCCAAGCTTATGTCACGTGTCCAATTTGCGTTGAAAGTAAGCAATCGAAAATATCACTCAATATGGACACAACAGGAAGCTGGCATATGTTCGCATTTAAACGACACTGCGAAACATTTCACATCCAGCTGCCACATTCATCTGGTAGGAAGCGTCGTAGCATCACACCAGATATTACTGGCGAAGACGAAAGTCCAGTTAAACGACCGTTTATGAATTCAACAGCTGATATTGTACAAGGTATGTTAAGAAGAAGGATTTAGTAAGATCATTATAATATTTGTATTTTAGACTTTGAGCATACGCTGCGTGACACGGAATTAGATCCGCTCCATTTTGCTACTGATGGGACGGACAGTGAGATAATCGAATATTTAGACGAAATTATGTATGAATCTGAAGGTATGTTCAAATTTCAATATTCCAGCAGGGGGTGATCCATTAACTATGTTCCGTGAAATTGTGAAAACATTAACACCTCTCCTCTCTTTCATTGCTCGCTATCTTATTTATTTATTTCTTTATTTATTGTATGTTATCAACATACTAGTTTGGTGTCCAAATGATAAAAAGTTATCTTAAAGCTAACAAAAATTGTCGTAGAAGAGAGTCGCGTGACATGTCAAAATCAAAAACTGAGGAGACTCGGTTGAACGTCCGTTGGAGGGCGATTAGCCTGGAATTCGCGGCATAGTTAGTTCTCCTGAGTGGGATCCTTAGAATAGAGTTGCCTCAAAGCACACGGGAGCGAGCTTGAACATTAATGTTGCCGAGCAGGGCAGGACAATCCATACGGTCAGTTAGAATATCAGCGATGACAAGTGCCTTAGCCACCTCACGTCGTGTTTGGAGGGGGTCCAGGTGGATCATGAGGCAACCGCTCTCGTAGCTCCGTAGATTAAAGGGATCCCTCCAAGGCAATCTTCGTAGAGCGTATCTGATAAAACGTCGCTGCACCGACTCGATTCGTTCAACACCATTTTGGAAATGAGGGTTCTTAACTGGAGAAGCATATTCCAATCTCGTTCGTACCAGGGAGCAATAAAGTGATTTCATGCAGTATACATCTTGGAACTCTTTTGCTACCCGAAAAATGAAGCCAAGGTTTCGTGAGGCTTTTGTGTCTTATATATTATTTAGTAACATAATTCCAAATCCACCTCCTCGCTTAGAGCGTTACGTAATTAATGGATCGCCTATAGCACACAAATTAAGGGCATGTGCTAACATTACAGTTGGGAGTAATTTTTGGTTTTAATTTGTTTTAATCACATATTTTATTTCATAACTTAGGTGCAGGTGTTGAACAAGCCGAAAAAAATAACGAGTATGTTTCTGAACCTGAGATCGTGTATTTTGAAGAAATTGTATATGAACCTCAAGGTAAATAGTATGCGGGATCAAAACATTTTATTTATTGTATTACAGTAAGAATCCGATCTTGTCTAATATTCTAAAAAACTCATGTACTTTTAACTTCTTTTCATTTCATCTTCAAGATAGATAAATAAGGTATATTGTGATGCAATAAGATAGCTATATTGCATCACAATATACCTTATTTATCTATCTTGACAATGAATGACAAAGATTTTTAATTACGGTTAAGTTAAATTATTGAAAGATAAAAGTCTGATGCGTGAAAGGGCTGACAAAATCGTGTCATTACTATAACATTTTCAGTTACTTTTTAAATACAAGGTTTGTATTTAAAAAGTGGTTCACAGAAGAGTACGAGGACAAAAAAGAGCGCGAGGAGAAAGAAGTGTACGAGGACCTTGACGAGGACTCAATAGAGCACGAGAGCATAGAAGAACACATGAACCAAGACGAGCATGAGAACAATGCAACGGTCGAAAGTAATAATTTAATTCACAAATTTTAGTTATGCTTTCTTATGATGATCAATTGACAGGATCTGCAGATTACTCGGAAAACCTTGCGGAAAACTAAGTTGTTGGGACGAACCGGTCGAACGTCTCAACACAACAAACAAAGCGACCGACAGAAGAAAAAAGTCAAGTCCACTTCTTGATCTTCACGTTGAGCTGAATGCACGGTCAAAATTGTGTATGCCACGTGGAATGCGGTATACAGAATCTGAGCTCGATGCAGCTGCCTATGAATTGATGACTGCTGGAAACAGCAGTTATCAATTTAAAAGAGCAAACATGCAGCTTCCTAGTTCAAAAACAATAAAACGACATATCGCAAGGCACACTACAGAAACTCAAGAAGGAGTCTTAATGGTGATGCCCCTGCTTAAGTATCTAAATGCGCACAACTATCCATTAGTAGTAGCTTTGAGTGAAGATGGAACAACCCTTTCACCAAACCCGGAATATGATTCAAGAAATGATGCAATTCGTGGCCTAGTGGCTCCTTTAAACAAGTTTGGTATGCCTGAACAAGATGTTTTCAAAGCCAGTTCAATCAAAAAGATCATAAACGATCTTGATCGTTTTTCTGTTGGTGAATACTTATATGTTGTATTAGCAACACCAATGGCTGTCGGAGCATCGCCATTTTGCGTGCTGTACACGTGCAGTGATAACAGATTTACACATGACCAAGTTATGTCGAGGTGGGCATTTATAGAAACTGAATTGCTGAAAGTTGGCATAACCGTTGGCATGCGACAAAGAACAAAAATACCAAATGGATGTCCAAGCGAATCATACGGCCTTCACTTTGTCATAGATATGGATGATAAACCAATCTGCATTCAGGATAGTATTCACCTAGTCAACAAATTTCGTCATACCTTGTTAGACCCCAAAAAACAAATGCGTTTAGGTAAAGATGCTTCTTATTCTTGTTCTCATCACAATTTTTATATAATTAATAATTTATATCTTCGACTTCAGGTGACTATGTAATTTCGTCTGCAGTCCTCAAACAAATGATGGAAAACGGACAAAAAGTTATACACAAACTAAATCCTTCTGATTTGAATGCGGCGGACCGAATGAAATTTGATCCGTCAATGAAACTTATGTCGTTGAATCTAATTGATCATTTAACCACAGTGGTACCTGGCAGTATCGGAACAGCTACATATTTACGAATAATGCGTAATGCTTATTTAGCATTTAACGATCAACAAATGTCTCCTACAGAACGCATAACTTCAATATGGTTTGTTACAAAATGATGATACCCAGTATGACACAAATATGTTTCAACTAACTTCTTTCTACAGGACTACCTTATTATTTGTTCGTGCATGGCGACGAATTTGCTTAAAGCATCAGAAAACACTAAAACAGTGCCCTACATCAAATGTGTATCATTGTTTAGAATTAAATGCGCATGGCTTAATAAAATTCGTTGTCAGATGCCGGAAAGCCAATAGAAGTGAACAATTCATTATCAATCATTTATCAAGTCAACCATGTGAAACTGCATTTCGTGAGCTTCGGTCAATGACAACTGTTAATCACACCGCAGTTAATTTCACCATGAAAGAAGTCGAGCAGCGCATGCAAAAAGTTCAAATGAAATTATTCATCGTGCATCGTAGAAAAACAGAGCTAAACTTTCCGTGCTTGCAGAAGAAACAGCTGAAATCACAGAAAACGCCGATCCATGACCTTCCAAATGATATCCAAATCCGCCAAGCTATCGAGAAAGCTGCAAACGATGCAATACATTTGTTAAACCATCTAGGTGTTGAACAGGAAGATATTGATTTCGGGGAAAGTATGACAATTATAAATTCTAAAACTGAAGCCGAATTTGAATTTGTTTCAATTAAGAACAGTGATTTCATTAACATAGAATGCGAAGGTAAAACACAGTTACATATTGAAAAGTTTGTGTAGGTGATTTTCTCGATAATATTTCAGATAAATACGAAGTCAATGAAACTGCAAATAAGAGTACCGCAGGTTCTGCAGTTGAAGAAAGCTCTTCAAATGAAAATGAAATAGGAGAACACATAATTGAAGATGCTGAAACGATATTTGCTAACGCTGGTGGAGAACTACTTTTACGCCAATGCTCTTCCGGTAATAATCGTAACGTATTCCACGTAAAAGGAGTAAACGGTAAAAATATGAGCATAAAAAAATCGACAATGCTTTGGATGCTGTCATCAGGTCGTTTTAAAAGATCAAACGACCGCTTGAGACGGTTTCATCGTATTAGAATGATTGCACCAACAGGATCAGTTAACGCTAACTGCATGCAGCATGAAATATGTAACTATCGGAGATTGGATAGCACTACATGGTCGCATAGTTTGTCATGTAACTAACTTTCAATACCAGAGAGGTAAATATAGCTGACGCACATAGGATATTTGCTAATACCTTTTTTATCTGCAGAAAAATCTAAAAATTGTCCACTTACCACTGTTCCTAGAGAATGCCCAACGAATGTGGAGCGAAGGGGAATCTTTCTCTTAGGAAATTTTTATTCAATATCCCAAGCTGGAGGATTAGTATTGAACAATAAAAACCATCGGATATTGACCACTATATTACGCACATCAAAGCGCCGAGCAACAAGCTTTCGCTGTCGGATGATACATTGTCGTACCTACGCACATATGATTAAATATAAAATACAATAAGCTATCACTATAAGGAAAGTTTTCTTCGTCTATTATTATGTATACTTCTTCTTCAATTGGATCGGAAGTACGTCCCAAATTATGTCACATAAACATAAAACCCTCGCTAGCCACTCGGTTTTTTTCACATTCGGATATGCCCACAATGCCCTGATTCACTCTAGGGGCTGTCCATATTTCACGTGGACACGTTATGACAGGTTTTAGATACCTTCTCCTGCTGCGAAGACAATCATCCATCTAATTTTTTTTTAATTTGTAAGGACCGGGACATTCGATAAACTCCACCACCCATCCCATGAGCTGTCAATGTGGTATATGGATAGCCCCCTATTATACTCAACGTTACCTCCGTCACGTTTTATCCTCTCCAACTCACTGGTATTTTTCGGATTGTGATCGATCGAAAGCACATCAAGCTTCTGGTTTATGCACACGATCGCCCGCGAATCCCTAGCACACTCAGTAGAACCTATCGTTCTTTATCATAACGGTGACCACCGTCGATCCGGCTATCTGTTCATTCAGCGATTTGTCGTTCAGCATAGCCTCGTCAATGTCCAGAAAGCCACGTCGCAGAGCCATCTTCACATCGTCCCGAAACCGGTAGCGCTTGTGCGAGTCCTCCATAAGGATGTGCCAACCTTGCATACAGCTCGATCCCATCTTGTAGCAGTCGTTCTGGCAGAAGAATTACTTTTTCGAGGTTTCCAGCAGGAAATTTTCCAGCAGCAAAATTCAACCGATCAGTTTGATCCGGTGCTGATGGGTCGGATCGAAGCCCGATTACTTTCGTTGTCTCCACCGTTCCTTCACATATGATTTGTGTGCTGCAGGAAATTTGAAGAAATTCGTGAGAAAATCTAGATAAAAATATACGGATTAGCTTATCAGATGAGGATGAACAAATGCGGTAGTACGTACGATTACAGAAAAAACGACTCTTTCACTTCCTTAACAAGATTCAAGGCCAACGATTTCCACCGACTGAGCGAATCTTGAAGCGAATTTGTACTTAAGCCTAGTATACAGATCGAAGCGAAACGAAATTTGAAGCACGCGAAAAATCATGAAATTTCGCTAGCGAAAAAGGTTGTGAAAAAATGTTTGTGGAACATTTTCCAGTTTCCTTTTTTCGCAGTTTACAGTTCATGTGAAACGAAATCGATCAGTTTACACCTCCGGTGAAGTGAAAATCTGACAGACACGCTCTCCCGAAACGTCAACTTTTCGCTTAGCTGCTGTTCTTTTCGCGAGCGCTGCATGCGCGAAAAAAAAATAAACGTAAGCGAAAAAGATGCGATCCACAACAATAGATTTCGCTGGATCGTATCTGTTTACAGTTCAAAGCGAAGCGAAATATTTGCCAATTGCGTTTTTCACGCAGGTGAAAAATTTAGTATTTTGTATGAATTTTTCGCTTCGCTTCGATCTCTATACAGGCCTTTAGTAAATAAACAGCTGTCAATATCTTCCTTACAGAAGCAGTGTTGCCAGATATACCCGATCAATTTGTATTTGACCACTCATACACTTCAAATATATAAAGGCACAAATCAGGGTACAAATATAATCGTTCGGCACAATACCGGAAGAATGCGGCACACTGTAAATAGCGTTAATACAATAGCAGCTGTGCCGAGTGACTTACCCCTTGGTTAATGCATATAATTTTAGATAGAGCTGGAATTAGGGCGTAACAGCTCTCGATTATTTCTCGAAAGTCATGGTTCTTGCTGGAAAATCAACATCACCAACGAGTATGGGAAGAGTTCCCCTATCCGATGGATATGTTGGTTTGTATGGTCGTGTCTTAAGTTCCTATAAATCATCGAGAGAAGTCATTGTTTAGAAAGGTTGATACGCCTTAATTATAGCTCTATCTAGAATTATAGTCGTGGGTCCGATTGGAATATAAAACAAAATTATTTATTCACTTCAACTAATTCAAGTTGAACATTGCGTTAGGTCCTAAGTAACATTGACAGATTATATTTGTCGACTTTCTTTTTGCATCCCCGCGGCCATGTAAATACTTTCCAAGCTATGTTCAGCAAACAGATCGATAAAACATTCGATTTTACTCTTTTTCTGTACGTTATAAATAGTGTCGGAAGTATTGCACTGTATAGCGCATCATTGTACGATTACAGCGCACTATTCCCGACATTGTGTATAAGTACATATAAATGAAGAATAAAATCAACTGTCACTAGTATATTTTTCCGGTTTTCAACTGTACCGATATTTATTAAGTAACCCATACGTGCCAAACCTTTTCCGCCTAAAGAATCAATCTTGGCTCTAATTTCGTCATTATTAGACCAACTTTGATAAAATAACTTCCAATCGATCGGGAATTGTCTCTTGTTTTAGATTTTGTGATGGTTATGCTTCATTCTTGTTTGTTGTTTTTTTAATCGATTTGAAACCAAGAATTAAAAAACAATTAAATAAGGAAAAATAAGCTAAATCAATATAAATTAGAGGTAACAAGAGATGATTTCCATTCGATTGGATGCTGTTTAATCGAAGTCAGTCTATAAATGACGAAGCTGAAAAGGTTGGGTACGCATGTGTTAAGAAAGAATTGCTTGAATGGATCATCAGACTAATATAATTTTTTAATGTTTATCCACAGATAAAGTTGCTGAAAGAACCGCTATTCGGGTAGGCCCTGAGAATGCCGCTACAATTCGAACGGCCTCGGACGAAAGAACCATCAAGCGCTTTATCGCGCAAAAGATCTCCAATTTGAAGAAAGTGTGCAGAAATTAATCTGCATTTAATTTAATTTTACTCATCTTACTTGGTTTTTTTTTTCAACGAGAATCTCGATGGTTTTTTAACTTGTTTTTGTTATATAATTTTTTTTTCTATGTTTATCATAAAAAACCGCACAACGAGCAGAAAATAAAGCTAAAATCAATTTCAATAATGTTATTTTTTTATTTTATTTGGGTTGAAAGATTGTTATAATTATTATTCATTATTTTCCGATAATTATAACGGGTATCGTCATGATTATAAATTCCTTATAATATTACTATCCCAAAATTATACCCGTTATAGTTTTGTTATTATATATTATTATTCAATAGTAATAACGGATATAGCCACGGTACATACACATTTCTTTTAATTTTACCAGTATGGAACGATACATGTTATAATATAACAGAAGAAAATAAGATTATACAACGATTGTTTCCTGAATACTTTCGCGAACATTTTGTTCGAAAAAAAGTGGTTTTTTGTATGGTAACTATACTTAACGACCTATTAAGGTAATGGTAAGATCTTGTTTTATCATAACATTTATCATCGATATGATCCATTTTATCTTAGGTTTACAGTTCCTGCAAGATAACATGTATCATCATATTATTTGCTTGAATAATCATAAAATGATGAATGGTATAATAGCTTTATAATACATGTTTATTCGGGCTTCTTAAAACTAATTTTAGATTCACTGCGGAAAAACTCGCCCGTTCACAACTTCAAAGCGCGCCATTTTGAACTTAGGAAAAAATGATATCAGAACTACAGAGCCTGAATTTATAAAGAGACGATATGTCAAAATTGGAACAAACGATTATCTGTCAAAGTCATAGGAAAAGTTATTCCAATCGAGCAGAAGACCTGCCAAATGAATAAGGTGTCGCCGTAGGTGTTAATCAGAACCATTTACCCAGAATTTGAGTAGATTTCACTCATCGGAGCAAAACTAGTTTACTCATTTTTTGACAACTCAATACAGTATGCAAAAATGAGTCAGATCTACCCAATCACTGAGTAGCCTCAAAATAGCGTGATAGCACAGACAAACAGACGTAACTCTTTGAAAAAGTTTTTCTTGAAAACATAGTATCTCAAAACAAAAGACCTCAGTAACGACGTCTCTCGGGCTTCTCGCGGAAAACAAGCTTGTTCGCTAACTCGCAAACAATATTGCATAAAACTTCTATAGAATGTATAGAAACGTCAAAGTGATCCGATTCCAGCGCTGCGGCGAGTAGTTCGCGGAACTGATAATATTCAAATCAACCGTTAAATGCGTGAACGAAGATACACAATGAAGAGTTACGTCTGTTTGTCTGTGGTGATAGTGTATACATAAAGCATTCATGGGGTTTCAATCGAAATGGGTAAGGTTTACTCAGTTGATAAATGTCATCATCTGAGTAACCGTTACCCAGTTTCCTCCATAGGCACGTTTACTCAAATTTGAGTAAACGCATGTTTACTCATTTTTGAGTAACTTAATTCCCTTTTGGCTAGACTGAGGCGTTTTTGACTCAAAAATGAGAAGCCTACAAATAGCGTGTATTCTTTTTATTCCCAATAGATCAGTGCACGGTCCCTAACCTCACTTTTTGCTCCCTATCATTTTGCTTCTGAGTAAAAGAGATAGCAACGAATGGGAGCCAAAACAAACCACCCAAAACTGTCAAAACTTACGGGTGAGAGAAGAGTGCGGCAAATCTTCGTGAACTGATCAATAAGGCTGTCCACGAGACACATGCGATCAGCTGACATTTTTGTTTACCAAGAACTTTTGACAGATCACAGTAGAACTGGCACACGGAACCAAATTTTGTTCATTTAAGTTTAAAATATATATGTTTATTAAATAAAAATATGAATACCCGAAAAAAAATAACAACAAAAATACAATAAAAAAAAATGTAACAATAAGACGAAAATTATTGTCTTAACAATGATTTATATTGTTACGTCTACAATAAATTTACCTTGATTTATGTTGTACAAAACAGTAAATTTCATGGTAAATGGAAAATTTACAATAAAAAAGGGGGGTCGTTAAGTATCTTAACAATGAAATTTTCGTGATTTCCCCATATAATTTTTTTTCAATAACATTATATATTATTGTTATTTTACTGTTGGTTGACGAAATTATTGATTAAAAAAATAACAGTGTACTTTAGAGTGTGTGTGTTGGCTTGACATATCTACTTTATCGACTTTAAAAATAAATCGAAAAAATAAAACATCGCCCCGGGAAGGGAAGGGGGTGGTATGCCTGTTACGGGAGAGTCCTTTTTTTACTGGTTATGGATTGAGATTCGATCCGGAACTTGTCAGAAATGGAGGCCAACTCCCCTGCACTCGATCTCTCTAGGTCACGTCTCCTTGGTGGTTGAGCGTCGTTGATAAGTTAATGCATTCAACTGGAAAGAATCGCCCATGAAATATGCTTCCACCTGAGAGTTATTTCCTGACATCTTCAAGTGGTGGATTTTTTTTATTATTATTGTATGATTATTGACTGCACGGAAAAGGTCTGCATTAAGCGGGATTTAGATGAGGCAGGAGAGTTGAGTTCAACTCAAACCGATTTGGTCGTAGGTGTTCAATTGACTTGGCAACGAATAGAGCCAAACGAACTGTCAAAGCAAGAGCCATACGAGCAGCGCCTATCTTGATTACATTGGCAGTGTTGCTGACCCTCTCATAGTCTGCATGCTTCAATCAGATTTATTTTTATTGTTCGTGAAGTAACCCACAATGAAAACACACCAATATTTAATGTAACAACAATTTTTATTGTAATAGAGTTGTTCATTATTGTTCGTGATCGAATCATGTTAACAATAAAATAAATGAAAAATACAATAAAAATCATTGTAACAACATTTTATTATGTACATTCATTGTACATCTAGGTAGCAGTTTTGCCGTTTTCGGAAGGGTACAACATTATTACAATCATTTTTATTGTCGACAATAAATATTAATGTTAGAGCATTGTTTCCACTGAAAATTTCACTGTAATTTTTTTTTCGGGTAGGTCAAAGTAAATTAAAAACATGTTTTCAACAAAAATATGTATGTTTAAATTAAATTCAAAAGCATACATAATCTGGGTAATCAATTTTTAGCGTGTCATTTTTTCCTTCTTGTTTATACCCTGAACAGACTATATCAGTGCTAACATTTGAAAACGGCGCAAAAGCCATTTGTAAACAAATGGTTTGTGGGCCCTTTACTCGCTACTCGAAGTACACCCAACAATCAATACGAAACTAACGATTTTAAATTGGCTCACTACTTGACTAGCCTATTGGTCCCAAGCAAATCGACTAACGTACCCCATTCTAGTATAAATTCCAGTACTACACTATGTTTGTTTTGATTCACTATGAAAGTTTGACAGATAAAATGAGGGGTTAGTGGATTCTTCAATGTTTCGAGGGGTGAATCGATTAGCTTGGGACCGAAGATAGTACCAGAGCTGAGCCAAAAAGTTGAGCTCGTTTCTTCGGGACCTTCTGGTCTTAGAGTTACCTCTATGGTACACCCACGCAACACAACAGCTACATCGGGTAGGGGAAACCCGGAAAAAAATAACAATACAATTACCATATAATAAAATACAATTACATCAAAATCTATTGCCAACAATCGATCTTATTGTACCAGAAATTTTACCATATTGTCATTACAATAGATTTACAATACGTCCCATATAGTAATAATTTTCAACAATAGAACAACAATACAATTAATGGTAAATGGTTTATCTTTGTTCGGAAAAAAGTAATTTTTCCTATGGTTAAGATACATAACAACCCCCTTGTTCTATTGTAGATTTACCCATTTACCATAGATTCTATAGTGAAAACAATACATTCTATGGTTATTTTATCGTTGTAGACAATATGATTTATTGTAAATACAATAAATTCTATTGTATGGTTACAATACATTTCATTGTGCCTCAGTGGTTCTTTTTTTTACGGGAATCTTCCCCTTCCTGACGATGCTGTTGGTTTGCGTGGGTGTACTTCGAGTAGCGAGTAAAGGGCCCACAAACCATTTGTTTACAAATGGCTTTTGCGCCGTTTTCAAATGTTAGTACTGATATATGGCTTATATCATGTAATTGCAATTAGCACTCATACATTGGATTTCCAGTGAAAACTAGATGTATGAGTGTTCATTGCAAGACAGCCAGTATTACATGATATAAGTCATAGTCTGTCATAGTCATAGAATTACATTCGGCAAACTTAACCGAAAACGGCCTGCAAGCGGCGAAACCGAAGTAGAGGGTCCGGAAACCCACGCAAGCAAGTGTTCCAAGCTCGACAAAACCGGTGGAACCTCACAATATTAACGTCAATCCGTCGTTTCTGATGCCGATCCTCATATCATCCTCACACCCCACCCGACGTCGAAAGAAAAACAGATCATCCCTGAGCACATAACTTAGAAAGAGGCCGGTATGCGGACCAGCGTCAGAAACGACAAAACGACGCTAATATCACAGTTTCACCGGTTTTACTGAACTGGATCGGATCGGACACTCACCCCGACGGCCCCCCGGATCCAAACATCCACAGACTTTCCATCATCGCAGGAATTTAGATGCCCTGTCTGCAGATTTCCATTTATTAGCTATCCATTTTATTTTGTTTTATCCCGCATTCAAATGCTAAAATAATTTCAAAATATGTTTGTTTATTTTAAACATGAAAAGCATGTTTAAAATAAACATATTTATTTATGATCGCATATAGTTTTCAAATAAATCAAAAATATTCACGTTTATTTTCAACACGAATATTTTTAAAATAAACGTAACATTATTTTTGTTTTAAACATTATTATCAATGGATTCAAACATAGAATACGTTTGAAATCAACCTAGTTTATGTTTGTGGCCAGAACAAACTGAGTTTACGTTTAAATTTACCTCAAATATTGTTGTTTCGACGGTAAATTTTCTGCGTGTAGAAAATGGTCACAGCTATTCTCCAACAAAATGTAAATACAAAAACCAAACTACTAATATTTTGGCCTGAGTTTAAAATAAATTCTTACGATTTTCTCTATGAATGCATTCATTTATGTATGTGTTAATAGTAAACACTATCCCTCCTTAACAATTGATTCTCTCCTCGATTCAGAATTTTGCAATAGGATTAGGAAAACAGCACCAGATGAAAATGTTATCGGTTCAGCTATCCTCCTCACCATTGACCTTCTATCTGAAGAGAATTAGCAATGTGTGCTGCCCCTCGTCATCTACCGGTTGGTCGTGCCCCACACATCTTTTTTCCATTGGGACGACCAAACCTCGCCGACGCTGAGACGGCGCGAATAGAGAAGTGTTTCAGTTGAACTTTGTACATCCGACAAGAAAGACCCATTAAAAGTTCCCTTTTGATAGTTTTATTAAATCCTCGTGGTCGATTCCTTTTTCGGTAATCCGAAACCAACGCTGATTCCCCTGTGCGGTCAATCCGACTCTCCCACAGGTTATGGGCCCAGGAAGCGTTTCGGAAAGTGCGAAAGAAGATTTTTGAGAAATTTTTCGGTTCGCGTTGCGGTCGTCGCAAGTGGCTAGTCGGCGTCGGGAGTGAGTGAACAAAATGGCGGATTTCAAGGGATTCAATTTCGACAAATTGAACAATTTCAATTGGAGCGCATGGAAATTCCGCATCGAAATGTTGCTCACGCGGGACGAGGTTTGGCACACGATTGCCGAGCCGAAGCCGGAGCCAGCGGACGACAACTGGAAAAAGGCTGACCAGAAGGCGAGAACGGCTATCAACCTTTCGATCGAGGAGAACCAGTTCTACCTTGTGAGAACTGCTGATTCGGCGAAAAAGTGTTGGGATAATTTGTGTGCACACCACGAAAAAGCGAGCATCACAACGCAAGTGGCGCTGCTGAACAAGCTGTGGCGCATGGATCTTTCCGAGGATGGTGATGTTGAGTGTCATGTTCGGGAGTTGGATGCATTATACGATAGGCTTGCGGCTGTGGGGCACGCTCTAAGTGAATCTTTCAAGATTGTGTTGCTCTTCCGAAGCTTGCCCGAATCGTATCAAGGGCTGGCAACTTTGTTGCAGAGCCAGATCGACGCCGGTACGACGCTGGAAGCAGTGAAAGTGAAAGTGCTTGACGAATATGAACGCCGATGTGAGCGTTCTGGAAGAGCTTGTGGATCGGCGAGCGGTGAGGCTACCGCCATGAAGAGTGCGACAAAGAAGAGTCGCGAGAAGAATAGTGCGGGGAAAACGTGCTTCCATTGTGGAAAGGCGGGTCATATTCGGCGTGACTGCCGAGCGTGGAAGAACGAGAAGCAGGGCGATGCAGAAAAGAAGAAGCCCGAAGTGAAACCGAGTGCGAAGAAAGCCGATAAAAGTGCGAAGAAATCTAACGATGTGTGCTTTATGGTTGCCAACGAAAAATGCACCTCGTGGTACATCGATAGTGGCGCAAGCTGTCATATGACGAATGACGAGCGGTTTTTCACGGAATTGGAGAAGAAGAACGGACCAAGTGTTATTTTGGCAGACGGAAAAGTAGTTAAAACGGCGGGTTGTGGTTATGGCACACTGCGCGGAGTGAACGGTAGCGGTGACGTCATCAACGTGAATCTTTCTGACGTTTTGCTTGTGCCGTCGCTGACAAGCGGCTTGGTGTCCGTTGATAAACTAACCGCCAAAGGTTTTACGGCCGTGTTTGGGGCTAGTGGTTGTGACATCCGTGATAAAGCCGGTGACGTCGTCGCTGCCGGGGAGCGCTGCGGCAACTTGTATCGGTTGAAGCTCGGTGAAGTGTCGCGAAAAGTGGAAGAAAAAGTGCATAATCCGCTGTGCCAGCACCAGTGGCACCGGCGGTTTGGCCACCGGCATCCGACAGCGATTAGCCGAATCAGCAACGAGAAGTTAGGTGAAGGCATGAAGGTCGTGAAGTGCGGCATTCGGCTCACCTGCGAGCCATGCATCGAAGGCAAACTGGCTCGGGACCCGATCCCGAAGGAGGCAGAACGCAGGTCTTCGCAGCCGTTGGAGTTGGTTCACACCGACCTGTGTGGGCCAATGAAGACAACAACGCCGGGCGGTAAGAGGTTCATCATGACGATGATTGACGACTTTAGTCGTTATACGGTCGTCTACTTACTCGCCAAAAAGTCGGAAGCTCCAGGTAAGATCAAAGAATATGTTCGTTTTGTCCAAACTTTGTTCGGCCGCAAACCAAAGGTTGTCCGATCGGACGGCGGCGGGGAGTACTGCAACCAGGAACTGCGTAAATTCTTTGCGGAAGAGGGAATAAAGGCACAATATACGACTCCATACACTCCGCAACAAAACGGAGTAGCGGAGAGGAAGAATAGGTCGCTGCAGGAGATGGCGCGTACGATGCTCCTTGACGCTGATCTTCCCATGCGCTATTGGGGGGAGGCAGTGGTGGCAGCGGCGTTCCTGCAGAATAGGCTTCCTTCACGTTCTGTAGATACGACTCCTTTCGAGAAATGGCACGGACGCAAACCAGAGCTGGGATTCCTCCCCGTCTATGGGTGCCATGCCTACGTACACGTGCCAGACGTCAAACGAGGCAAATTTGATGCAAAGGCACGTAAGCTTCGTTTCATTGGGTATTCCGAAGAACACAAAGGGTACCGTTTTGTTGATCCTAGCACCAACAAGATCACCATCAGCCGGGACGCGCGGTTCCTGGAGATGGATGATGGATCTTCCAAGGAGAGCTTGCAGCAGGGTCCGAGCCAGGAGCCTGAATGCGCCGAAGAGTTTTGGCCAATCGAGGACAGCACGGAACAGCAAGCTGAAGAAGAAGATGTTCCTTCGGATCAGGAAGAAGCCGTGGAAGAGGCTGATGAAGAGGATCAAGATGAAGACGATGAAGACTCGCATTACTTCGAAATGGAGGATCCGGATGATAAGCGCGACCCCCTGGCCGTGAAGCAGGAGGAGGAAGAACTGGAAGCACCTGCGACATCGACTCCAGAAGGCACTGGTCGTCAATCTCATCGGCGAACGTGGCTACCCGGCCGTCTGTCGGACTACGTGGTTGGGGTAGCAGCGCACTCAGAGCAGGAGCCGGCTACGTTCAAGGAGGCAGTATCTGGTCCGGATCGGGATGCTTGGATGGCTGCAATGGACAGTGAGATGGCGTCGCAGAAGAAGAATGGTACCTGGCAGCTGGTGCCACTTCCACCAGGGAAGAAGCTCGTCGGCAGTCGATGGGTATACAAACTTAAGCGGAATGAGACCAACGAGGTCGTGCGCTACAAAGCACGAATCGTGGCGCAGGGGTTTACGCAAACACCTGGCGTCGATTTCGATGAGGTGTACGCCCCTGTGACGCGACACGCCACTCTTCGAGCTCTCCTGACGTTGGCTGGGAAGAAGAACCTCGTACTGAAGCATCTAGATGTCCGAACCGCCTATCTGTATGGCAAGATCAGTGAGGAAATCTACATGAGGCAGCCCCCGGGCTACGTGGCTAAAGGCGAGGAGGAGCTTGTTTGCCGGCTGCTCAAAAGCATTTATGGACTGAAGCAGTCAGCCCGCTGCTGGTACGAGAAGCTGACGGAAGTGTTGAAGAAGATGGGGTTTGCAGCGAGTGAAGTTGATCAGTGTTTGTTTGTGAGCACCGTGAACGGGAAGAAAGTGTATTTGGTAGTTTACGTGGACGATTTTCTCGTGGGGTGTGAAAGCGAAGCAGTGATTACTCGCGTATACGAACAGTTGCAGAAGAGTTTTGACATTCAGTGTCTCGGCAACGTGAAGTGCTTCCTGGGTCTCGAAGTGCAGAAGAAGAACAATGTGTACAGCGTAAGCTTGATGAACTACATAGACCAGTTGGTAGCGAAGACGGGACTCAGTGAAGCAAAAGTGTCGAAAACGCCGATGGACAAAGGATTTTTGAGTGATGAAGTGAACAGCGAACCGCTGGAAGACATTACGAAGTACAGAAGCGCAGTGGGTGCATTGATGTATATTGCCGTTTGCGCTCGCCCCGACATTATGAACAGTGCTGCAATCCTGGGGCGCAAGTTTAGTGCTCCTTCCGAGAGAGACTGGACGGCGGCCAAACGCGTTATCCGCTACCTCAAAGGAACGCGCGATTGGAAGCTGACTCTCGGGGGTGAAAATAGTGGACTTGTTGCATACTCGGACAGTGATTGGGCAGGAGATGTCGGAACACGGAAGTCTACTACGGGCTTCGTCGTGTTCTATGCAGGAGGAGCGATTTCGTGGGCCAGTCGGCGGCAAGAATGTGTAACGCTGTCGACACTGGAAGCGGAATACGTCGCCTTAACGGAGACGTGCCAAGAGGTGATCTGGCTGCGTCGACTACTTGATTATCTTGGAGAGAAGCAGGCCGCCGCAACTGTGGTGAACGGCGACAATCAAGGATGCCTCAGTTTTGCTCGGTCCGAACGATCTAGCAAGAGGTCCAAGCATATCGAGACTAAACGACACTTCGTGAAGGACCTTTGTGAACGCGATGAGGTGGTGCTGAAGTACTGCCCTACGGAGGACATGAAGGTGGACGTTCTCACGAAGCCGTTGGGTGGAGTCAAGCATCACGGCTTTGCCAAGCAGCTTGGATTGGACAGTGGCGAGACGAGGGTCAACCATTGAGGAGGAGTGAAGAGAATTAGCAATGTGTGCTGCCCCTCGTCATCTACCGGTTGGTCGTGCCCCACACATCTTTTTTCCATTGGGACGACCAAACCTCGCCGACGCTGAGACGGCGCGAATAGAGAAGTGTTTCAGTTGAACTTTGTACATCCGACAAGAAAGACCCATTAAAAGTTCCCTTTTGATAGTTTTATTAAATCCTCGTGGTCGATTCCTTTTTCGGTAATCCGAAACCAACGCTGATTCCCCTGTGCGGTCAATCCGACTCTCCCACACTATCACTCAAGAATCAACGTTAACTAATCAGGGGAACCAAGCTGTGTTTCTATATTTCTCTATTTTAGGTCTTTAGATCCGCTGCTGAGAAGACTCCTAGCGATCTTCCGTTCAGATCTGTGACCTCGTATGAACTATTACCCTTCTTTGCCACGATGACGCACGGCCTATATTGTGGGCCTATCTTCGCGTTGAAGTCCTTGTTGGCTGCTGATGAGGTGAAACTCCTTTTAAACACCCGTTGTCCGACATACATTCACTGTGAGTATTGTTTGTGGCGTAGATCATATTGCCTTTTCGTGTTTTCGTGGGCTCTCTTCAAATGTTCCCTCACGAGCTCGAAGTTCTTTTTACTGACTACCTTCATTTTTTTTCGCACGGCCTTCTTCTGAGATCTCGTTCTCATTCTCCCTTCGATGATCTGATCCTCGTGTTACCATATCATGGCCGAAGATCGCTCAATGAGGGGTAAACTTCGTTGATCCATGTACGGTGTTATTCAAAACAAACTCAATTTCTGAAATTTTTGAGTCCCAGAGCTTTTGGTCCTGACGAACGTACGTGCGGATCATTGAATTTATTGTTCTATTTAAACGTTCTGCCGGGTTCGCTAGACTTCGATGTCGTGCATTGGCCCAGTGCTGAATGTCGTATTTCCTTAACAGTTCTTGGAACTCTTTCGACAAAAAGTAGTCGCGTTATCTGTAATAATGTACTGCGGAACAGACAACCTTCGAAACCACCTTTCCTCGAGAATTGTGCACAGACTCGAAGCAGAGATCTTCTTCACCGGAGCAAGTAGACAGTACTTAGAAAAAATGTCTAAGACGACTAACAAGTGGGCATTGCCTTGCTTGCTGCGGGGTAGAGACTGTATATAGTCCATGCACACAATCTGGAAAGGTCTGTGTCGCGACCGGCTGGACAATCGAACCCAGGCAGATCTGCCATATTCTTTGGTTTGGATGGTGCTGCTGTTGTTGTTACACTGCCGCTGGTTACTACTGCTGCTGGTTAATACTGCTGCTGGTTACTGCTGCTGGTTACTGCTGCTGCTGTTGTGGCTTGTACCGCATCTGCCGAAAAAGTCCGAGAGCGCATTTTTTTTTTTTTTGCCATTTAAATGATTTTTATTTCTTGTGATTGTGTGGTTTACATGTATGAATTTTTTAAGTGACACAGATGCGTCTTTTCAACTTTAGTACAGTGAGATTTTGATTATTATTTACAGTTCCTAGTCCTATCAGGCCTATTTTAAAGTATGACCACCTTGGTGGAATTGGTTTGATTTGAATTGGAAAAAGGAGACTACTTATAACTACTATTTACAACTACAACTAACCTACAACTACTATGTACACCTAACCTACTATATACAAATTGCTTATCAAAGCATGTTCTCATAAATTACATTTTTGTGCAAATTTAGTCTTAATTTCGTTGATTTTGGAATCTATTTTGGCAATGCCTGCCTCTTCATGTAAATTTGTTATTCTAGTGTCGAAAGGACGATCAAGAACCATCCTCAGCACTCTATTCTGAGCGACCTGAATTTTGTTCCTGTGAGTCTGTGCACATGATTCCCACACCGGAGCTGCGTAGAGGATCGCAGGTGCTATGATTTGTTTGTAGACGGCCAGTTTGTTCACCCTTGTGAGGCGGGATCTGCGGCAAATCAGCGGATACAGACACCTAACTAAGGCGGAACACTTGACTACGGTTTTCTCCACATGCGAGCGGAATAGGAGCTTTTCGTCAAACAACATCCCGAGATAGGTTACTTCGGCGGACCACTCAACCCTTGTGCCATCCATGATTACAGTACAAGAGGGAGCCGGTTTTAGTTTGGGTGATTGTCGATGGAGGAACATGATTGTTTGTGTTTTGGAAGCATTGATTTTGATTTTCCACGTGGTGGCATAATCAGCAAAGGCGTTAAGGCATCGTTGAAGTTTGTTGGCTATTTCGCGAGGCATCCTTCCTTTGACGGCTATTGCGGTATCATCTGCGAACAGGAAAAACACGCAACCGTCTCCAAGGGGAGGAATGTCGGAAGTGTAAATGCTGTAGAGCAAGGGGCCCAGCAGACTGCCTTGCGGGACTCCTGCAGGGATGGAAAACGTGTCTGAAAGACAACCATTCAACGATACCTTAAACGACCTTTGCTGGAGGTAGCTACGGGTGATTTTAACCAGATGTAATGGAAAGTTGAAGTTACAGAGCTTGTATACAAGCCCATTGTGCCAGACATTATCAAACGCTTTCTCAACGTCTAACAAGGCCATGGCTGTGGACTTGGATACAGCTTTGTTACTTCGGATGTTATTCATCACCCGCAATAGCTGGTGATTGGTGGAGTGCCCCTTTCTGAACCCAAACTGTTCCGGAAGGAGAATGTTATTTTCCTCGACAAACTTGAGCAAACGATTGAGAATGAGTTTCTCGAACAATTTGCTCAGCGCTGAAAGGAGGCTGATTGGTCTGTAGCTTGAAGCTAGCGTTGGGTCCTTCCCGGGTTTGCGGATAGGTATGATTTTCGCTGTCTTCCAGATACTTGGAAAGTAGTGCAGTTCCAAGCATCTGTTGAAGACAGCAGCCAGCAGAGAGGGAACCTTCATGCTGAGATTTTTCAACACTAGGTTGAGTCCGAGAGCGCAGTTTGTGCTCTCTTATTTATACCCAAGATCGTTTCATTTCCCCTTTCCCCGAAAAAGTCCGAGAGCGCAGTTTGTGCTCTCTTATTTATACCCAAGATCGTTTCATTTCCCCTTTTCTTCTGACCAATGAGCATCATGATGACGATTTTAGTAAGAAGGGAGATTTATTGACGCTTGCCTTTTTTTTTTTTTTTAAATTATTATTTCAATCCTGTCTCTACAATTCCTCTTGCCTCTACTCTCTAATGCTAATCAAACCATATCTTTTTAGCTATTAGGTATTATTTTTTTTTTTTTTTTTTTTTTTTTTTTTTTTTTTTTTTTTTTTTTCGCATAGGGCGTGATCTGATCAGCTCTTCATGGCTAGATTGGTTCCGCATTCGTTGTTGGTACCAAACTTCATCGATTCCAGAGAATTTTGTTTCTTGGTAGCACATCTCTGGATCTTTCAGTGGTTTCTGTGAAAACAAAATCTTCTAATAATAACTCACTCAAAGCAATTTTTTTTTTCTTTTTTTTTTTCATTGCAATTTGTCTTACCTCTAATTTCTAATCATAAATGTTAAACAAAACCATATTTTTCAGCTTATCCGGCATTCTTCTTTCACGTCTAGGGCGTGATCTGGTCAGATCTTCATGGCCAGATCGGTTCGGCATGTGTTGTTTGTGCAAAGCTTCATCAGTTCCAGTTTCACTTGATTCAGTCGTATTTTTGTGACCGTTTTGGTAGTGCATCTCTGTATCTTGTTCATCGGCTATGAGAGTTTTTGAGCTATCCAGAATATCACCATAATTCTGTGGTTTCCATACGTCTATAATAACCTCGATAGCCTTTTCTGCTACGTTTCTCGAATATACGACACCACGATCACTTTTGACGATTAATTTTGCCCCATTGATTGAAAGGGCATCTGCCACATTCATTTCTCCAGGTATACTGCATACATTGAAATCATACGGTTGTAACCGTAACGCCCATGACTCTGCTCGAGATACAGCTCGTTTTCCGATCCTGTGTAGTCCACCAAAAATAAACGCATTTGATTCAGCATCAGTTCTCACTGTAAAATTTAGGCTCATGAGGTACATGGAAAATCTTTCAACTCCCCAGACCATTGAGCCTCTTTTTGAGTCTGGGGATATTTTCGCTCAGTGTCCGTTAGAGTTTTGGAAGCACAAGCAATCACTCTTGGCTTAGATGTTTCGTCAAACTGTACCAGAACTGCTCCTAATCCATAAGGAGAGGCATCTACGTAGAGTTCCGTTCGATCTTCTCTCCTGAAGTAACCTAATGTTTTGATGGTCTTCCAAGCTGTTGTTCTGACATACTCAAATTCATCTTCCAGCGCATGATTCCAATAAAAATTGTCTGATTTTGCCAACTCTCGAAGTCTCCAGGTCTTATCTGCTCTTTGTGGGATGAATTTCTCGACAAAGTTAATTAAACCAAGAAAACTTTTAACCTCAGCTAAAGTTTCCGGGGTTCTGAAGTTCTGTATAGCTGCAATCTTTTCGTTTTCTATCTTCCATCCTTCATCAGAGACTATGAATCCCAGAAAACTAACAGAGCGTTTTCCAAACGCACATTTAGCTTCATTAATTTTGACGTTGTGGTTTTTAAAACATTTCAATACTGCGGTTAAATTTTCGTCGTGTTCTTCCTTTGTTCTTCCGAAAATCATTACATCGTCTAAGTAATTAACGACCACCTTTGCATTCAGCAAGGACAACAGTTTGAAGAACTTCTTGAAATATGTCCGGGGCGTTAGTAAGCCCAAAAGGTAGCCTACAGTACCTGTAGACTCCATCTCCAGCGAAAAAATTTGTGAGATGCCGAGAGTCTTCGTTCAACTCTATATGATGAAATGCGCATGTAAGATCTATGGTGGAGAACCATTGAGCACCATGTAGTTCCATTACTATCGACTCGAACGTAGGCATCTTGAAGGGTGTGCGGTAGATACAACGATTTGGTCCGCGGAGATCTATGACAAGACGAATGTCATCTTTTCTTTTTGGTACTACCAAAAGGGAAGAGCAAAATGATCGATCCATATCTTTTGACACTTCCTCAATAATACCACTCGACAAAAGGTATTTAAGTCTCTGCCTTGTGGCTTCCTTAAACGCTACCGGAATATTCGTATACACATTACGAGCTGGAGGCATCTCTTTGTCGTATCTTAACGAAACAGCAGGGATATTGAATTTTCGAAACTTGTCAGGAATTAAAACTTCTTGTGTAAAATAAATTGTATCTGTGTCACATTGGCTTGACAGCAACCGATGATGACGTATTGGAACGTCTAGGCCAACGTCAAGGACGCAATACCTAATTGCAGTGTTGAAGCCCAGAAGTGCTCTTGATTCATCCACAACATAAAACTTTTCCACCATAACTGGCCTGTCCTCTGAGATAAACAATTCAGCGAAAAAGTTGGCAATAACCTTTATCTGACCGTTGGTCGCATATGCCTTCAAAGGTTTATCAGTACAGTAACGCAAAGCAAGAATCTTGGATACAGCTTTTCTCTTGGCCAGAATCTCATCAAACATCGACTTAGTTATAGTATTAACATGAGCGCCGGAATCTATCAAAAACTCGACTTTTACACCGGCAACTTTCGCTTCAACTATTGCGCTGTTATTTTTGATAATTTCCTTCCCACGTGATGGTTTGATTAATGACCGGACATGAGTCGTACAGCGTACATCTGTTTGCTGTGATTGTAATAATCCAAAACGCAATTTCTGTAATGCAGTGTACATTTAGTCATATTTATTCCAAAACAATTCAGTTAAATTCAATACAAAAGGAAATCTTAACGAATTATTAAAAAAAAATATTCAAGATCTTCATTTTCGCATACCTTGGTGTCGAATGACTCAGCTTTTGTATCTTCGATCGCTGCGATTTTCTTCTCAACGCCCGAATCTTCCTGGTCTGCAAAACGCTTTAGCCCTCTGGTCTGGTTTCTAGGCGGATTAGAAGTGCCACGAGAAGCACATGCCCGAGCAATGTGACCCAACCGTCCACAAACTCGGCATTCTTTGTTGATTGCGAAGCATCCAGACGCCCGATGAAAAGCACTACCACATCGCCAGCAATTTGAAAGTGCTTGTGATCGAAAATTTCCTCGTGAAATTCCATATCCACCTCTTCCATTACGGCGGTTTCCTCGATGGTATCCTCTGGGATACCAGTTAGAGTTGAAAGATTCACGATGTCCTTGAAACTCAGAACGATCTTGAGAAACTGCTGATACTTTCATGGTCTGACTGTGGCTACGAGATCTTTGAAATTCCTCTTCATTTGATTTCTCTATTTCACGGTCGCGTACAAGGTCAATAAGGTCTTGCATTGAACCTTGCTTTACCCAGTTACGGTGCGCTAGTACTCGTACTCTTGCATCATTTGCATTCTTGGTGATAACTCTCACCATGGCCTCCATTTCTTCGTCCGACCCGTAATTACACAATTTTGCTGCTGATCCTACACGCCGAACAAAATTGACGCTGCTTTCTGTATCCATCTGACTCATCATCATGAGTTTTCCCCGTTGGGATAGAGTGTAGGTCCTTGATCCGTAGTAATCATTCAAGCGAGCCATAGCATTCGAAAACGGTTGGGTCTCCTCATCAGGCATTCCTGGGACAGAAGATGTTGCTTGGAATATTTCACGTAGTTTTAGCATAGAGGTAACTCTAAGACCACTAGGTCCCGAAGAAAATCAGTATTATTTTTGGCTCACTCAGTACCAGAACAACGGTCCCAAGCAGTCCCAAGCTATTTCACTCACCCCTGCATGTTCTGCATGAATCCACACACCCCTGATGTTATCTGTCAAACTTTCATAGCGAATCAAAACAAACATAGTGTAGTAATAGAATTTCAACTAGAATAGGGTACGTTAATCGTTTGCTTGGGGCCAATAGGCTACTAAAGTGGTGAGCCAATTTAAAATCGTTAGTTTTGTATTGATTGTTGGTTTTAGCATAGAGGTAACTCTAAGACCACTGGGTCCCGAAGAAAATCATTATTATTTTTGGCTCACTCAGTACCAGAACAACGGTCCCAAGCAGTCCCAAGCTATTTCACTCACCCCTGCATGTTCTGCATGAATCCACACACCCCTGATGTTATCTGTCAAACTTTCATAGCGAATCAAAACAAACATAGTGTAGTAATAGAAGTTCAACTAGAATAGGGTACGTTAATCGTTTGCTTGGGACCAATAGGCTACTAAAGTGGTGAGCCAATTTAAAATCGTTAGTTTCGTATTGATTGTTGGTTTTAGTCCCGACTTTATCACGGACAGAAAATTGTTTGCATTGAACCAAAAAAAACTTTAATTGTATTTAAGCAAACAATTCCGGTTGAAATTATATTGCATTTTGTTGTTTCAATAATACTTATTCATATAAATTCAAAATAGGATTCTTTTTGTTTTAATCAGCCACTTTTCAATTGCAACTATTGTAAAAATAACAATATTCTATTATTAAGCCAACAATTGTTAATTTTAATTTAGCATTTATTTGCTGAGTTCATTTTCTGGGTCATGAAAGCAAAAATAGCTACCAACGATTCCCTCGTTTTCACCCGGACAAAAATGTAAACAATAACAATACTTGCGCGTTCCTCGTAAGTATTGTTTTTAATTGTGAATTTCGGGAAATAAGTGCAAGATTTTCGAAAATCTTGAGACTTGAGGTAAGTAAGTATGCTGCAATTCGAGCTGCAGTTGATAAATATAATCAATGTTTCTGTTTTTTTTTCCTTGATTTTTTTCCGTCGTTCATGTTTTCCGTACTGACGAGTACCAATGCTCCCGACGCCAGGAAGGCAGCTCCCACATCTGGACCCTACATATCGACCCATCAACTCATGAACCGGGGGCTTTTATTTTATGCCTCAAAAATTCAATTGCAATTTCTGCAATTTTGTTTCAAAAAGAAAACGAAACATAAAAAAAAAATGCCAGATTATTTTTGCATCAATAAACATATTTTTATTTCTACTGCGTGAATTGTCAGACTTTATAAAATAAATATGATTGAATCAACCAGAAATCTCTTTTAAAAACAAACATATTTTTGTTGTTGACCCAGCTGCCAAAGTTGACAGCTTACGTCAAAACCATGAAAGCTCTTGTAAATTCTAACAGATTTCCTTTTTGATTTAACAATCCATGGGTTTTTAGAAACAAAAATACTGGATTGTTGAAACAATAATGATTTCTTTTTGCAGCCAAAACAAAATGAAATTCTTATTGATTTTACGTCAAATATTATTACGTTTAAAATATTTTTTTCTGCGTGATCTTAAACACACCGAATTTTGTTTCTTCATCTACAGCGTTAATAAGCTGAAGAGAAGAAACAAGGATATCTTTCCAGTATTCAAACGCCTGTTTGTCTATATCCGCTTCGCCAGATGACGGAACACACTCTGGAATGTTGAGTGTGCCCAATGTCCAGTTGTTCATTTTGGCTAGCATCAAAGAATCTTCACGTGAGCTAGCCTGATGAAATCCACTTCCGAATCCCTGATCCGCATCAGCGGAAAGTCGTGCTACTTGTTCTCGCAAAGTATTGTTCTTTTCGATGGCCTCCGTTAGTTCTCTCAAAATACGGTTTTTTTAAATCTTTCTGCAACAAATCAGTTGAAATAAAAAATTCTCTATAAGTTACTTTAATGGATGATTGGGGCTCCGTCTATCTCCACCGGAACCCAGTATTCTGCAAAACTCTACCCTCCTGCATAAGTTTTTTTTTTTATTATTATTGCTGTCCGTCTTTTACCACCGGATGCACAAGCTATTGGGCGTTTCGTCTATCTCCACCGAAACCCCAGATACTATTATCATTTTGTTTAAACTTACTTTGGGGGAGCCGTTGGTTCATTTGCCGCGTCATTGTCGTGACCGGCTGGACAATCGAACCCAGGCAGATCTGCCATATTCTTTGGTTTGGATGATCCGGCCGCAGGTTCCTCGAAAATCTTTACTAACAGGCGAGAGCGATGTCACTCGCTTACTCGACTTATTGTCGGATGCAGCTACGGAAAACAGCCAACTTCCACCGGTGCTCTGCTTCTACTGGATCGTTGCCGACAGGCGAGAGCGATGCCACTCGCTTACTCGACTTATTGTCGGATAGGTGCTGGTGCTGCTGCTGTTGTTACACTGCCGCTGGTTACTACTGCTGCTGGTTAATACTGCTGCTGGTTACTGCTGCTGGTTACTGCTGCTGCTGTTGTGGCTTGTACCGCATCTGCCGAAAAAGTCCGAGAGCGCAGTTTGTGCTCTCTTATTTATACCCAAGATCGTTTCATTTCCCCTTTTCTTCTGACCAATGAGCATCATGATGACGATTTTAGTAAGAAGGGAGATTTATTGACGCTTGCCTTTTTTTTTTTTTGATACATATGTATATATTGTTATTCTTATTATTATTATTATTATTATTATTATTATTATTTATTATAATTATTATTATTATTTAATTTTTTTTTAAAATTATTATTTCAATCCTGTCTCTACAGTCTGGTAGTGATTTGTTGATTTCCCATTTCTGGCGCAGTCGATGTTGTGGAGTGCTTGCTCTCCTTGCACGTCTCACACTTCCCAACGTACTCTTTCACGTTAGCACTCATTCTAGGCCAATAGTAGTTCCTTTTTATTTTTTTGATGCATTTCTCAAATCCATTGTGCATCATTTCGTCGTGTTCCTGCCGAATGATTCGTGGACGTTCAGATTCAGGAACACATTCCTTCCATTCAAATCTATAGTCCAGCACATCGGATTTAGCAGCTACAAATTTGAACAATTTCCCATCCTCGATCCGGAAGTTGACGTACTTTTCGAGGTCATTTTCCACGGCTTTGAACAGATTTTGGTACCATTTGTCTGCCTCTACAACCTCAATTGCCTCAATTGACCGGGATAGTGTATCAGGGACAATGTTTTCTTTTCCTTTACGGTGTTTGACCTCCATATCAAACTGTTGCAGCGTAATGATCCATCGGCTCAAACGCGATGAGGATCTCCATTTGGCTCTCATTATGAAAGAGAGTGCCGATGAATCCGTGACTAGGGTAAAGTGAGTGCCCTCGATGTAGCATCGAAACTTCTCAATACAGCGAAGGGCAGCCAACCCCTCCTTTTCTGCTGCATTATAGTTGAGCTCAGCTCTTTTTAGCTTCTCTGAGTGATAAGCTATCACTCTCTCAACCCCATTGTGAACCTGAGTGAGCACACCTACGAGAGCGGTATCGCTAGCATCCGTCTGCACGTAAAATGACAAGCTAAAATCGGGATTAGTCATAACAGGGGCAGTAATTAGCCTCTCCTTTATGGCTTTAAACGCATATTCTGCTGTTACATTCCACTGCCATTTCTTCGGTTTATTTTTCAACAAATCGGTGAGTGGTACAGTGAGTTCGCTGAATTTATCGATAAACCTGCGGTAATAGTTTACCATACCAAGGAATCTTCTCAGTGACCTTACTGACTTCGGGGCCTCGTATCCCAGAATCGCTTGGACTCGATCAGGGTTAGGCCGTAATCCTTTTTTGGAAAGGATGTAACCAACAATCAATACGAAACTAACGATTTTAAATTGGCTCACTACTTGACTAGCCTATTGGTCCCAAGCAAACGATTAACGTACCCCATTCTAGTCGAAATTCTAGTACTACGCAATGTTTGTTTTGATTCGCTATGAAAGTTTGACAGATAAAATGAGGGGTTATTGGTTTTTCCTATGTTTCGAGGGGTGAATCGATTAGCTAGGGACCGAGAGTACCAGAGCTGAGCCAAAAAGTTGAGCACGTTATTTCGGGAGCTTCTAGTCTTAGAGTTACCTCTATGATGTAACCGAGGTAAGGCAATTCGTTTAGATCCCAGCACTGTGATGCGTTGAAGCAAAAGGCTCACAACCGACGCCAGTTGTCTGATTTCATCCGCCAATCTATCCTTCTCACTGTCCACCTTCTCAGACTCACTACCACCCACAGCACTCACCTCGTTACTCTCCTTTCCTCTCAACTCACTAACGCTATCCTCAGTAGACCTCTCTACTAGATTTTCATTCACGTTTTCCTCCAGCTCATGATCAGCGTTCTCGTTCACTTCCTCGTTGATGATCGCCAACTCAGCTTCTCTCACTTCTGGAAGGTGTGAGTTTGCCGAGAAGTATACACTGAGCAGCTTAACACACTCTCCGGCTATGACCGCCAGACTGTTAATTTCATCTTCCTTTTTAGTATTGGCTCTCAGTCGTTGCATTCGGAAGAGGATGTGAATGAGCCTGGTTTTAAACAGCTGATCTGGTGCTTTATTCAACCTTCGCTTATCTAAATGGTTCTTGATGCCATTCAGCTTTCCATCACAAACCTCCAACTCTTCTACTACGGATTCACTAACAAACTGAAATGCAACATCTTATTTGTCTTTTTCCTCTTTCAGGTGACATCTCAACGTTCGTTCTGATGCACTACGAGAAGCATCCGTCGTGCTACCGCGTATCTTCAGTTCGTGTTCCAGTTCATCTATTGGTCAAATGAGCTGGATTCATCGCATGGTACTGTGCCGTAATATGGAGCATCTCCATCGCTGCTATTGACATTCAGAGGCAACTAACAGTCAGCCTCAGAAGGTGTCATCAATGATGATCATCAAAAAGTGGGAACGAGTTAATGAAAATAACCACCCACAACTTCTGAAGCTTTTTCCAGCCTAAACACACAAAATACATCAACAACAAGTATTTCGAAGTTTGCTCTGATTATTTATCTTAATGCACTCACCTTTTATTCAAGCAATATCTCATTTTGTTGGGTAGATATCTGCTTTTCAATAACATCGAATTTATTTTTTGGCCTAGCACTACGACACACAAAAAATCATCACAATAAAAAAAAATCCAAGCCCCAAATCGAACACCGCTTATTTTACTCACTTCCAGAAGGGATACAGTATTTGAATTGTCTTCACTACATCTGCACATATATCTACTTTCACAATCTAATAAGTTAAACCCGATTTATAATGAAAATTAGTAGAAAAACTGTATTTTTATTCACGATTTACCGGTAAACAACGAAAGATCACAACAAGACTGACACATGCGCACATTATGAATGTATGCGTTAAGCTACGCATCACATGTTTTATCCTAGCAGCAATCATTGGCCAATGTTGCCAAAACAGATTCATGAAACTATTACATAAGATTCAGTAAAATAAATTCTATGATTGATAGAAGCATCTTTGTGCATAGCAACTCTATTATTTTCTATTCAGTAATATTTTATTTATTGAAAAGATAAAATCATCGCCCTAGATGACAATTTTCTATCGAAATTTTGTTTTAATAAAATTACATATTTTCTCTTTTGGGTAAACCGGCAACACGACTAACCAAAATATCATATGTTCGACCATATGATTATGCTGATGTTTACAAACAAACAACACAGTGTAGCTGTGCGTGACTTCCGTATCATATACCTAGTCAATATTCGAACGATGCCGTGGAAATCGAAAGCACAAATAGCTGCACATAAAGGGTGATACGGTCAAAATTTGGTCAATATCAACTTGACGTATTTCTTTCAATTTTGCATTTAAAAAACCTGAACACCCCTCATTTTGAAGGTGTGTGTGTGTAGAATGTTGCTCCTATTTTGATTTTGGAATTCACTCTTCAGTTGTCAAAATGCCGTCCAAGCAAGAAGAGCAGCGTATCAAAATTTTGCTCGCGCATCGCGAAAATCCGAGCTACTCGCACGCAAAGTTGGCAAAATCGCTAAAAGTTGCCAAATCAACCGTTACAAATGTAATTAAAGTGTTTGGGGAACGTTTGTCGACAGCCAGGAAGTCTGGATCGGGGGGAAATCGAAAACCGGAAGCCGCTGAGACGACAAAGAGAGTTGCCGGTAGTTTCAAGCGAAACCCTAACCTCTCTCTCCGAGATGCCGCAAATAAGCTGTTTGTATCGTCTACAACCGTGCATCGAGCCAAAAAACGAGCCGGACTATCGACTTACAAGAAGGTAGTGACTCCAAATCGCGATGATAAACAAAATACGACGGCCAAAGCGCGATCCCGGAGGCTGTACACGACGATGCTGACGAAGTTTGACTGCGTGGTAATGGACGACGAAACCTACGTCAAAGCCGACTACAAGCAGCTTCCGGGACAGGAGTTTTATACGGCAAAAGGAAGGGGAAAGGTAGCAGATGTTTTCAAGCACATGAAACTGTCAAAGTTCGCAAAGAAATATCTGGTTTGGCAAGCCATCTGTACCTGTGGCTTGAAAAGCAGCATTTTCATAGCTTCCGGGACTGTCAACCAAGAAATGTACGTGAAAGAGTGTTTGAATAAACGTCTGCTGCCTTTCCTGAAGAAACACGGTTGTTCCGTACTGTTTTGGCCGGATTTGGCATCTTGCCATTACGGTAAAAAGGCCATGGAGTGGTACGCCGCCAACAACGTGCAGGTGGTTCCCAAGGACAAGAACCCTCCCAACACGCCAGAGCTCCGCCCAATTGAGAAATACTGGGCTATTGTCAAGCGGAACCTAAAGAAGACCAAAAAAACTGCTAAGGGCGAGCAGCAGTTCAAGGCAAACTGGCTTTCTGCGGCGAAGAAGGTGGACAAGGTGGCTGTACAAAATCTGATGGCAGGGGTCAAGCGTAAGGCCCGGCAATTCGGATTTGGAAAAGCGGAAGCCTAACTGAATATTTTTCCTGAATTTTATACTAATTAAACTTGAAAAAGAAATTTAATTTGATTTTTTAAATAAACGATTTCACCGATTTACACGCGTTTTCCCTTGACCAAATTTTGACCGTATCACCCTTTAAACGAGAAGCACTTAAGAAAATCATTAGAGCTGGTGATACAGTGGAAAATGATAGTGAAGACAAGGAGTTTCCCGTGCGTGTCTTACCCGAAGACAGAGAAAATTAATATCGCTCCAATCAGTCAATTGATAAATGATAAATTTCAGTACGGCCTCAGTGGCCGCAAAATGTTTTTTGACAAATGTCATAATTTTATTTGTTGCATTCCTGATGATCATTTATCAACATATAATACACTTGCGTCCTTACTTTCACTGATATCAACATTTAACAAAATATATTTCAGGCGGGGAAAACTGTTTTAATAATAAAAAAGCGATAAAGGGCTCTGTTCATGACAGTTCGGTTTCGGTTAAGATGGGATGTAAGAGTAAGTGTCACATTGGATAAAAAACTCTACTTCCAGGTGGGAGTTGAAGATAAAGTAATGGATTTCTTCGAAATTATGTTCCTTGAAAAAATAATAGAAAATGAGGTTGTAATTAAAAGTTAGTTCATTGGCAAACACAAATCATATAGATTGAATATCCAGATTCAGTGACAATTTTTTGATTGGGGTCGTTTCACCATTTGATCGTTAGATCACAAGTCGTTTTTGGTACTTGGGTATTTTATTGTATTCTTACTATTAGGGTAAACGCTCCTATAGTAGCGGTACGTTAGAAGCGTTAGGTTCCTATAGTTGTGTATGGAGACTCAATACACAACTATAGGAACCTAACGCTTCTAACGTACCGCAACTATAGGAGCGTTTACCCTACCATAAATAAATTGGCAGAATGGGGTGCATCATTCGAGTACTTTTGGGACGAACTCCTACCTGAGATTTTAAGAAAATATACTAAATATACTAAGCAGCATGATTTCAATACTACCCATCTATCAAATCTCATAAAATACGTAAGATGTAGCTGTATTAGTTTTTCATGATTTGTGATATTCTCGATAACACCAATACCACCAAAATGGAAAACAAATTCAAGCAAGTGATTGATTGATTGACATTTGAGCCTTCAACCACGAGAAAATCGATAAATAAAAATCAAAAAGAAACTAAAATTTTGTTCAAGTGGAGCTGCCAATCAAAATTAATTGAAAAAATCTATTATTGCACACTTTCGTTGCTTGAAAGCAGTTAATTAAAAAAATTGGAAATTCTAAAATTTATTCACGCTCTCTATTGAAGCAAATAATTTTAAAATCCTAGTTTTAGTCCGTTTTAATAAACTTTTTTTGTTTGTTTGGCGTTTTTGTTTTACAATCTGAAATTCACACAACACTACTGATTCCGGAATTAGCCGGCGCCGGTGGTGTAGTGGTAAGCGTGACTGTTTTCTAACACCCGATGGGTCTGGGTTCAATCCCAGCCGAGGTCGGTGAGATTTTTCTGAGGCATAAAAATCTCTGGTCACGTCTTCCTTCGGAAGGGAAGTAAAGCCGTTGGTCCAGGCCCATGTGTGTTGAATGTTGAATGGGTGCGATATCCTACGCAGGTGTGGAAGCTGCCTTCCTGCACATTCGATTGCCGTCAATGGATGGCAATCGATGTCCGTCGGTAATTGCCACTAGATTGCGGAACAGAGACCGACGTTAAAAATAAAGGAAAATACTGATTCCGGAATTCCAACAACTAGATTTGTATGCTTTTAGTTTGCTTTACTCAATTGTTGGTAGCTATTAAGACCATTAACTGACATCCAAGACCCCTCTTAATAAACAAATTCTATTGAATTTTCTTTCATCAACCCAGTTACCTGTTTTGTGTGTTTTGGTCAAGTTCGTTCGCGAAGTCTGGATGTCTGGATGTGGGTTGCCCAGTTGATTCACCTCTTAACACTTCACTCTCCTCTCCTCCTACGGGTGATCCCACGGTACCGTTTGCCGAACCGTTCGCGAGCGGTATAACGTGTCCACGACGCTCAAGGCAGATCCACAATGGCGACGAACACGGACTAGTAAACGCGGCTGGCTCGCGCCGTAGATAAATGTTAACGGTAAACTACGGGGTCCTGTGGGCACATTAGGATACCATGATGGCGGTTAGTGATGAGAACAATTCGGGTTTTGGCTTGAAGGGGTTTTTACCTGGATATTTCACTAGGTTGGCTCCTCCTCCACTACTCATCGAGTTTCACGCCTCAAGACTCGTGCAGACTAATAACTTTATTTCGAATAACGATCTTTCACTATGATGTATATCACATTCGTTTTGGGTTTGTCTAGCTTGGTTTTCGACCACCACTTTTGACTTTTGCCAGGCAATTGGCTAGCAACGATGGCGGGTGATTTCCTTGCGCTCTCGATCGTTGATCCATTTTCCTTCAGCCCAATTTCGCGCCATCATGGTCCCCATTTACACCACCTCCCGATGGCCTTCCAATCCTGCTGTCAGCGACATCTGGCTGTGAGTAGCGGAACTTCGTGGAGTGGTTGCGTGCTGTCCAGTGGGTGGTGGGCGGTGTTGGCACTAATATTTGAATTTGAATTTGAATATTTAAATCGAAACACTAAATTCGCGACAATCTCAACAATCTTAGACAGATAGACACACAACTGGTTACAGATGAAGAAGGTTTTTCAACTCTCGGACTCGATCACTGACATGCGAGATCACATTGCTGCTCAGGTGGACATCGTGGTTTGGTAAAGAGAGATGAAAAAACCGATTTGTACCTTCCTTAAAAGTTGTCCTAGTTCGCTATTCTAATATCCATATACAATCTTCACACTGCCGTACTCTAACGGAACTATCAACTCTATGCTTTCATCTACTCCATCTATCGTATAAAAATTACCACTACAGTTAGCATCTTCAACTATGTAAATCGTTGACTTCACGTAGAAGTAATACTAAAAACATATAGTCAAAGTACATAACTCTGGATGGGAGCATATCATCAATTACTGTCAATGGTCGCAAGGTACAGTAGCAACACCTACCCCACCCGTGTCCCCTCGAAATCGTCAAGTCGACGATGACAGGAGCACATATCGTGGTAGGGGTAAACAATAGTTGCAATTTCCAAACCTACGACTGGATGCCTTCCTTCAAATAACAATTGAAGTGCGGTAAAAATCGGTAGAACTGTTTCAAACACACAGTTGGTACTTGAACGGGTCGGTTTTCATCTCTTTTTGCCAGTGGTGGCGGGGGGGGGGGGACACCCCTCACCATCCCTCTCCAAAGGGGGAGTTTGGTAAAGAGAGATGAAAAAACCGATTTGTACCTTCCTTAAAAGTTGTCCTAGTTCGCTATTCTAATATCTACACGGAGACCAAATTCGTTAAGTTAAGATAACAATCCTAATAGTTACTTTCACATGGAAAAGTATTGTTGTTTGAAAGAAACCTATAGTTATTCCAACATTAATTTGACCGTCAAATCAATCTTATCTACCTAATAGATTCAACTGTTCATCTTATACTCAATTCAACTATAATTTGATCAATTATAACAACCGTCAAATTAATTTATTTATATAATTTGGTTTCAAGTGATCATCATAAATCCACATACTTTTAACTTGTGATGCGTAGAGCAGGCCATAAGATAGCTGGCTCTCACGCAGATGAACACGGTTCAAATCTAAGTTGAATGTTCTTGTTCACTTTTTTATGATTTTGCAGTTGTGTTTTTGAGATCGATAAAGAAGCAAAACAAACTTTATTTAATATGTCGATAATGAAGAGCAGTTCGTTTAATGAACATTGTAAAATTTTGCATTTCTAACAATAGTTTTCTTGAATCAACTAACGCATAGTTGTATTTTGAAGTTTGGCGTTTGTTCATCTACTGAAAAATATAGTTGAGCCAACCGAGGAGCCAACTATGGACTATAGTTGTTGCCCTCTATATATAGTCAAATCAACTATAGTTTCGGGTTATCTCTAAAACAATTGAACAATATAGTTATTTTGACCGGAAAAATAATTGCGTCTGCTATAATTTGTTCTCCGTGTATATACAATCTTCACACTGCCGTACTCTAACGGAACTATCAACTCTATGCTTTCATCTACTCCATCTATCGTATAAAAATTACCACTACAGTCTGTTATTTGAAATTAGCATCTTCAACTATGTAAATTAGTAATTAGTAATAGTGATCATGATGATGATGTTGTTTTTCAAGAAAATGCGAGTTTTGCGGATGTTGTAAAAATACATAGTCGTGCTAGTCAAAGTAAAACTAATAGTAACAGTAACAGTAAAAGTAACAAACCAGATAATCGTAAGGCTCATTGTGATTAAGCCGAAAGAGTCCAAACAACCTTGCGAAGACACTCGTAAGTTTTTGAAAACTCAGTGGGATCCAAAAACACACAAAATCTGTAATTTTAGGAATGGTAAAGATGGCTCCATTATTGTTGAGTCTGCAACAGGAGCAAACGTAAGTGATGTGAAAAATGGTATTGAAAGCAATCTGGGTGAAAAATATAGTACTGTTGTTCCCACTTCGGTGCCAAGATTGAAAATAGTGGGCATGAGCGATCAGTTTTTCTCCGATGTCTTTATTGACTACTTAAAAAGTCAAAATGAAGACATCGCTATTAATGATGTAACAGTAGTGAACATGTTTGAAAATCCACGCTTCACGTATAACAAGTTTAGCTTTGTAATTGAAGTCGATGTCGATAAGTATAAATGTTTGTAATGTACGAAAAAAATAAATGTAGGGTTTGATCGGTGCTCGATAGTCCCCGCAATTAATGTTTTGAAATGCTTCAAATGTGGAGAATTTTGCTCTAGGTGCAGCCAACAACACAAAACGTCGGAGTGTACGTCAACTGTATTGAAATGTATTAATTGTATGAAAATGAATTAAGAACGAAAAATGAACTTGGACGTCAACCATACCGCATTTAGCTCGGAATGTTTGCTCTATTAAATACTTTTGATCAGAAGAAAAGCAGCTTGCGTTTCAATAAAAAGCAGCCAAGTTCCAGGAATGTGAATCAATTCGATTTTTTATACTTGAATATTGCGGGGTTGTCAACAAACTACGTAGCATTACGTCAGATTGTTGAGGAAAAACGTCCTCTTTTAGTTTTATTATCTGAAACTCATATTGTAGAAACTGAAACTTTTGATCAGTATAGTATTCCGGGATATATTGTTGCTGCTTGTTTATCACATTCTAGACACACTGGCGGTGTTGCTATTTATGTCAAAGAATCAGTTCAATTCAACCTTCGTACCAACGAAGTTATTGATGGCAACTGGTTCTTGGGCATTACAGTTGTACGTGGCATGAAGATGGGTAATTATGGTGTTTGTATCATTCTCCCAGTTCTAGTGACCAGCGTTTTGTTGAAGTTTTAAAGATCTGGCTCGAGACATTCCTTGATTCTAGTAAATTAAATATATTGGCTGGTGATTTTAATATTAATTGGCGTGATAACCATAACTCGAATCATTTGAAGCATTTAGCTGAGTTTTTTTTTAAATTTAACGCAAACGGTAAATGAATATACGCGTATTTCCAGGCACAGTAGAACCAACAATCAATACGAAACTAACGGTTTTAAATTGGCTCACTACTTGACGACACGAAACGAAAATCAATTATTTTATTCATGTGTTTCACTCATACATTTTTTTTTTTTTTTTTCATACATTTTTGCCAAAACATCAGCCTTATACATTCCATAAGACAAACCACATAGGTCCTATAAGGATGCATAAAAGGTATGTGCACAAACGAAGTGACAGACGACTAACTGGCGAAGAAATCCATTTAAATAATGTGGTTCACTGTAATAGCATTTTCTTGGAAGCTTGTGCCATCATCCACCAGATGGGTTAGTTTTTTTGTTTTGATTTGAAAAAAGTTGATTTTGTGTACAATGATTCTTTGACAGTGTGCAAAGAGTGCGTATCATTTTGTCATTTTTTTAAGCATTTCAGTTTTGAGTAGAGTGAAAGAACCAAAACATTCTAGTACATTGGGTGAAAATGCTAGTTCAATCTAGTAGTAGTGTTGCCATGTGGTACAATCCAGTAGTAGTGGTGTTGCCATGTGGTACACTGAAAAATTGCAATAGCAGGTTAGTCACCAAAGTTTTCGAGCCGCTCCGTCTGTCACTTCGTTTGTGGTATGTGTGACCGCTTATACATTTCATTTGACACATGATCTTCATTAACTTTTTTTGCAAGGCGTCTGCTTATTAGTTGACTTATACATTTTATGAATAATCAGCAATAGAAATTTGCCAAAAGGTATAAGGAGATTTCTATCCGTGTAGCCTATTGGTTCCAATCAAATCGATTAACGTACTCCATTCTAGTCGAAATTCTAGTACTACACTATGTTTGTTTTGATTCGCTATGAAAGTTTGACAGACAGAATGAGGGGTTCGTTGATTTTCCTATGTTTCGGGGGTGTATCGATTAGCTTGGGACCGAAGATAGTACCAGAGCTGAGCCAAAAAGTTGAGCACGTTTCTTCGTGACCTACTAGTCTTAGAGTTACCTCTATGGTAGAACTTTAATTGACCACGTTTATTCCAATTTTGATTCCATTTGTTCAGTTACGGATACTGATTTAAAAATAACCGATCATGAGACTTTAGTGATTAATGTCTTAGACAATGTTAACGATAACGATAATTTTGTAAAATTGAAGTGCTGGAAGAAGTATTCGAAGCAAGCTGTTTCGAATCTTGTTGAGAGAAGCCTGGATTTTCCATTCACGGCCGGTAACTTAGATGAATCTACAGCTGTTCTTAATAACGCTTTGAAAACGTGTACCAATCAACTAGTTGAGCAAAAGTTTGTTTCTTTGAAAAACTCGAACAGCTGCACTATGGGGCATTTTCATACAACCAGGCGGTCAAAAATATTTCTATCATTTTTTCACAATTTCTGCTATTATTCTTGCTTTGTTTCATCAATATAAGGTGTGCGTTATCACTTTTCAACATTTTCACGACCAACTTTTGAAAAGGGCCTAACTTTTGATTAATTAAAATTTAATTTTTACGATTTTATAACGGTTACAGTTTCAAGCTTGTTTTCAGAGAATAAAATCTATTGAACAAAGACAACCTACCATGGTTTTATTGGGGGGAACACCGTAAAAAATAAAAAAAAAACTTTTTTTTGGAAATATGTTTATTTTTTTCAACAAATCTTCTGTAAAAAAAAATAGAAAAAGCCATGATACAATAATCAAAATCAAATATGTTTCAACGAATTTCTTTTTATTCCTCTGTTACAATATCATCATGAACAAATTCTTCTTCAATTTCATCGACTGCTTTCATAAGTTCCTCCAAGGCATTGAAGTTATTAGTATCGACTACTGAATCACTTACAGAATTTTCAAATATCATGAAACTTTTCACGATGTCGGGATAATCCAGGGATACTTTTTTCTGTCGTCTTTTTGCCATCCAAATGGAACTGATCAGTGGGTCCGATTCATTAATGGCACGAATAAAGACATCATGTAAATTTTCTACTCTTGATCGTTTTCTTGCATGATGGGTTCGATATTTTTTCAATTGTTTATGTTGAATTTCTGCTGCCTCTTCCGCTAATGAACCAAGTGGTGCTGGTGAATGTATGATTATTTCTCCGGCATGAGCGAGAACTTTATGCACGGTTGCAGGAATTTTGTACCAATCATACAATTTAAGATAGAGCCTATATGTTTCCTTGCAATATGCATCAAATTTTTCCGGGTTTATTTGCTCTTGGCAGTTAAAAGCAATTAATATATTCCGGAATCTGAAAATTAACTCTTCATCAATGTTCAGCACGGAGCTTAAAAGCTTGGGATTTCCAAATGCTCTTCGACAAACGTTTCCTGTAGTACTGGTACCTGCTCCACCCGATCGTGGTTGATCTACTCTTACTCCAAATTTTTCGTAAAGCTGTGTCGTCACATGTTTTTTTCTTTGTTCATATAGTTCTTTGAACGGTTTCGTTACCATTTTTTGATATCCATTCTGTATGCAATATGCAAAAGGCATTCGAAAAATCTTATCCAAGCATGAAGTGGAGATATGCCGTAATGCAAGGCTTCTTCGTTTGATATAAATCCTTCCTCGAATTTCTCTGCATCATTCATTACATTTGGTGTTTCCCCACATATTGAACAATTCTGCATCGACGAATTTCCAGTGATATAAGTTAAGACTTTTCCGTCTATCATACTGAGGACAAAATCAAAATCAACGAGTATAAACTTGTCGTTTGAGAGTTCAATTTTCACTGGCGTTAGTTCACTCATTTCTTTTTCTACATCCTGTTTTGCAGCCAGAATAACTTCTTTACTCTCTTTAATGAATTCAAGGATGAATGGCCTACAAAATCGAATACTTTGAGGCATGGGATTAAACCACATAATTTCCTTTCGATCATTGTACATGAACAACTGAATTGGTGTTAAAGTGGACGAAAATACATCTGAATCGTCCTGACATCCTTCTGGTAGCACTTGATTGCGAATATCCAGTTGATCCGTCCATACCCCAGCTACATAGAAGAACCAGTTCCGTAGAAACTAGATCGTTGCTATCCATATACTCGTTGAGCTCTGCATCAATTATTTGGACGATTCGTTTCACTGTATTTTCCATCAGCGCCTGGAGTTTCACTCTTATTTTCAATGCTCTTTCTTCGATGAATTCACTAGGAGGGGCGCATATTTTTGTCACTGCTCCGATTACATAGTAAGGTGGAAATCTTGAAGGTGATTCACTATGTATTACTTCGTATTGAAATCTACTCAATCCAGCCTCGATAAGTACACTAAAAGCCTCTTCTGGTGACATCATTCCTCGTTGATCAGTTAGTTGAGCCAGCATGGTTTTAGAGCTTTTTTGGTTTTTTAGAAATATGCCCAATAACTTTAACTAAATTAAAATCCTTTCGATTATAAGCGGTCCGTCTTGCAAATAACAAAGCTTTCTCGATGGTATCGAATTTTGGATCAACTGCTTCTTTATCGATGACGCGACGTTTTCCTCTTTCACTCAAATCCAAGAAAGGTTTTGAAGGTCGTCCACGTTTTGTTCCCGAGGCCGAGGTTGAGGCAACACATTGCTCCTGTTCGATGAATTCCTCGATGCCAAATTCTCCATCAAGCCAATTCCAAAAATACGACTCAAATCGCTCTTTCGTGCGATTAGCTTCATGCCATTTGTTGATGTATTTAGTAACGATTTTATGGATCTTTTCATCGAGACGTTTACGTTTTTCCACCGAGATGTTATAATTTTCACAAATGAATTCAATGGCTCTGTGAACATTGTCACTATGGCTTAATTTTGCGTCTAATAGATTAATAATGGTTCTATTATCCATGCTCACACTTGGTCTCAACCGTAAATTTGAATTACACTGTAGTAGTTTAAATAAAAGCTACACAAAATACACTATGGCTTCAAATTGACACTACAGTAGGTTAAGTATAGACTTAGGTATAAATTAAACTCAACCGCGCATATGCGTAGGTACATACTTACGCATATGCTTCTAGAATCGTCATAACCCAGGTACTTACTTTAGAATAAAGCATAAACGAAAGTAGTTTTACGTTTATCCAACAGTGAACTTTATGATAATGATGACTTCTTTTTGTACAAAAGCTTAAGCCCTTTTTAAAAGTTGGTCATGAAATATTAGAAAATGTTCTTTAACAATATATTTCGACTATACCAACCGAATATAACTCCAAAAGTTTTTTTTTTTCCTGAATTTGTTTTCCGTTGATCTTGTTTTCCGTGCTGAGCACCAATGCTACCGACGCCAGGAAGGCAGCTCCTACACCTGGACCCTACCTATCGACCCATCAACTCATGAACCGGGGACCAACGGCTTTACTTCCCTTCCGAAGGAAGGCGTGATCAGAGATGTTATGCCTCAGAACATCCCGGCGGCGCCGACTGGGATTGAACCCAGGCCTGCTGGGGTGAGAGGCAATCACGCTTACCACTACACCACCGGCGCCGCTTAACTCCAAAAGTTGCAAAATAATTGTTGAAAAAGTTTGTTTCCATTTCCAAGCTCTTGTACAATTTGAAATCTCCCATAATAACCGAAAATTTTCAAATCGCTTATATTTCCAATGGGGCAGGTTGGCGAAGGCAAACTCTTCAGTACTTGTTAGAGTACACTCAAAACTTCATCCAGAGCTGAGAATTAGCCTGGGAATGTGCGAGACTCGAAAGTTTGTGATCAATAAAGTTAAATTTTCATTAATTTTCAATTATTTTTTTCTATTTTTATTTTTAATTTTTTTTGTCTCCATCAAATTTCCAAATGAATTTTACTTTCGGAAAGATTATTAAATTACCTTTCCAACGATGTATAATGATGTGGTAGTTATATGATAAATAGTGGATGAAATTTTATTTGAGTGATAGTGTATTTGAGTTTATAGTGTATTTTGACTTTGACATCCGATATCTCAGAAACTAAAACTGCTAGAAGCTTGAAACTTTCAGATTCTCTTAGTTGAAATGTTTACTATCGACCAAAAATAACGAAATAAGGATTAGTGAAAGTCAATTTTTTGATTTTTGACCGCCTGATATCTGATAGTGCATTCGCACATGGACACAAAATGCTACCCATATTTGATTTTAGATTACTGAAAATCGCTAAAACGTAGGTCACTCATAGTTTGGGCCTTATTACGGGTGTCACTATACGGTGATAAGGAAGTGATATTCAAAATGAGAGCCGTGATTGCCGTACAAATCAAATGGTAATCACTTCACCGTGACGACAAGTGACAAGTTTTCACCGTGAAGTGACATCCGTAATAAGCCCCTTTGTGTAAACTTCTCGAATATGGGAAAAATAAAAAAAAATGTACACAGGTTAGAAGTGTACCAGAAGACAGACTAAAACCAAACTCAGTTTTCCTCATATTCGAGAAGTTTTCCTCGGAAAAGCTCAATCATATTTTTCACAGATGGCTCACGAACAGGTGATGGAATACGAACAGGTGCAGGAATCTTTGGCCCCGGGACAAATATTTCAGTTGCGATGGGACATTTTCCAACAGTGTTTCAAGCGGAAATTGTAGCCATACTTGAATGTCTACATGTTTGTCTGAGGAGGAAATACAGATGTGCAAATATTTGTATTTTTTCTGATAGTCAAGCAGCGCTGAAAGCACTGAGTTCTTACAAATGTACATCAAAGATTGTTTGGGCATGTATTCTCTCGCTTCAGCAGCTGTGCCAACGGAACTTATATTGGATACCAGGACACTGTGGCATTGAAGGGAATGAAAGGGCAGACGACCTAGTTAGGTTCCAATGCACAGTTGTTTGGCCCAGAACCATATTGTGGAATATTATACTGTTTAGTAAAAATAGAACTCAAATGCTAGGAAGAGCAAAGCGTGATGGCCAATTGAATGACTGTCACAAACTGCAACCAGTCGAAAAGATTTATAACTCCTAATATAACATACACCAGAAAAGAAGCTCTTAGTATATATACTGGCCAAGTAACTGGGCACTGCCCTAGTAGATATCACATGAAGAACATTGGTCGGGTTCAGAGTGATATCTGTCGTTTCTGTAATTTGGAACGTGAAACCTCGGATCATCTGCTCTGCAGTTGTGGTGCATTACACAAGCGTAGATCTAAATTTCTTGGAAGTATTAGCTTACAACCTAGTGAAATTTAGTCTGCAAATCCTGGAAAGGTAGTTGGTTTTATAAACAATATTATTCCGGACTGGGAAAAGATGTGTCCAGGCAATTAGCCGTCCACTCGTTAAATAGTGGTCGGTTTGCATGATAAAAAGAGCAAATATGGGTACCACAAAAGTTCAAATAATGGATGCAGTGGTTTTACTCGACTCCCCAACAACAACAAAACCTGAACTCAAATATGAGTAACTCTTACTCAATTTTGAATCGTTCTCATTGGCCGTACATGCGGAATTTGATTAGGAAAGTATGTCAAGTGCTTGTTGGTGGAGTCGTATTGCAAAGTGTTACAACCAGAGCTGGTAAATATCACGTCCGTCATGTGACAATGAGAAAACAGGTCCTCTCACTATCACGAGACGAAACTACCTATCATTAGCTTTCTTCTCATTTTCCAATGATCAAGCACTCATGAGAATAATTCTCATGCGGTTCTTACATTAACATTTCTAACTGATTTAGATGAATTTAAGCAAGCAACCGAATGTAATCGAGAAGAGTGAATATATTATTAAAATTTCCTCGGTACAAGTAACTTTAATAGCGATAAATGAGCTAGTAATCACGATGATTACAACACTGTCACGTTCTGTCATGACAAAAAAAAATCGATGAGATTTTGAAGAAAATCTCTATCATCGTTTTCTCATCTGATGATAGTGACAGAAGTATCTCTGTAAATATCGCGTGAGATCTTTCATTGAAAATTACATTTGCCAGCCCTGGTTACAACCCTTCTATTAAGTATAAGACAAGTACGTTATGTAGGGGTGGATAGTATTTAAAAGCAATCTTTTGCATTACGTAACATTTTAATGGACCCTAATAATTCTTTCATGTATTGAGCATTACACGTTATTTATACACTTAAAAAAATCCACACGTTACCTTCATGTGTTCCTCACTTCAATTTGCGCAAATTGTGAAACACATGCATTTCATGTGTGAATCATATAATAGATATTATTCTCGAAAACTATAAGTTCAATTGTGATACACTTGGATTTCATGTGTCTAATATTTTGTTATCGAAAGTTTGACACTTAATCATCAAATTTCCCTCATTCACAAGTATATTATCGAAAATATCTGGTTCGTGTATCTTACATTTGAAAATGAATCAAAACTCATCCCAGTAATTTTTCATTTCATTTAATGATAATGGTTTTTATTATTAATTCACAATAGATAAAAAAAAACACTGCAGCTGTCTCCAATTGCGTCACTACACCAGGATCCAGGAACCCAAGAATACTGTAAAAGACAGTTATGGAGATGTACAGTTTCTCAGCTTTTGATGTTATTTTCAGTCAATAGGATTTACTTACCATTTCTAATCACTTTTCTGTTTTAAAGATGATGTCTAATGAAACCTAAAATATTCAGTAAATTAAAGCGTAACTTAATATTGTGGGGTACCTGGAATCTCTCGTAAGTGTACTGTAGCAGCAACATACATTGGCATTGATTGTTACTCTGTTTAATAATTCTTTTGACACTCGTCCTGCTACTGATGAGATCCATACACGTTAAATACGATAGTAGAAAACATTAGAACAGATCATATACGGAGGTCCCATAAATTTCAATAAGTAAACACATGAAATTATGGTGTAGTTTGTTTTGATTTCACCGACAGCTAGGACATGTGATTTTTGGACATTGATGCCATGAAATGCGAATGTAATTCACATGATATCATGGTGACTGGCAAATGGCAAAATTCATATTTGAAAACACATGAATGGAACGTGTGGATTTTTTTGAGTGTATGTTGATAGCGATAAATGATATAGGGAAAATGACGGCTTCGGCAACCCAAATTCAAACGCTAATTTCACTGGATTTTCTTACGAAAACACTTTCTTGAATGCATTCAAACGATTCTTTAGGCTTTCAGCTTCAATTTGATTATATTTTTACCACTGAGAAAAATCAATCTAGCAGGGTTTTCTTGAAATGAAACACACGCACTACAAAATGTTGCTGATTTCGAGTTGCCGATGAAAGCACAGCTGTTTAACACGCAGCTCAAATAGAAAGGTTGCAGAATAAAAAGATGTTGCCCACAATAGTCGCTCTCACTAGAGAAGTTTGAAGCTTTGTAGAAGCGTTTCTGAACAGTTTTTGATAATTATTTTTATTTCGACTGAAATTGTTAGAGCAGCTGACAGCAAAAGATTGTACACAAACCAATACTGCATATGTGTGCGTTCATGAGAAAAAAAATGCTATAGAAAGATGGTCGCTGCTTAGGTTGCCGAGAATACGTAAATTCCCCTACTTGTACTACTCTGATAGATATTTGAATGTACACGCTTTGTCATACAACTTTTTGTTTATGTATTTGAAGATAATGTATTTCGGATATACGTAGAATCCCGTACAACTTGGACCTGTAAGAGATTTAAAAAAGCTTAAATATCAACGTGTTGTTAATAATATAGGGTGTCGCAGCATGTCTAAGCACGATTAAAAAAAACAATAACGTAACTTTGTGTACAGCAAATTCGATTTTTATTTCGTGTTCATGTTCATGTAGAAAATCCGAGTCGTAAGCCAAGGAGCGGATTTTTGATCTCACGCTACTCATTAGCTTCAGTCCAACAATTTTGGATACTTTTTCCCAGTCTTTCACAAACTTTGTAACGAATCCGCTGCCTTTACATGTTTCCGCAAATATGCTTTGGTCAGGGCCCAAAAAGTTTCGCTTGGCCTGGCCTGTGGACAGTTTGGCGTATTCATCTCCTTGGGTACGAATTGGACCTTGTTGGCTTTATACCAGGCTATTGGAGTAATGAACTGACGCCAAATCGGGCCAAAAAAGTACTGAGGTGTCGTGTTTGTGGATCATGGGTAACAGACGCTTGTTTAAACACTCACGCACGTAAACATCGGCTGTCATTGTCTCCGTTGTCACAAACGGTTTGGAAAGCAAACCACACTCACAAATGGGTTCTTCTTCTTCTTCTTTCCTTTATTTAACGTCGGTCTCTGTTCCGCAATCTAGTGGCCAATCACCGACGGACATCGATTGCCATCAATTGACAATCGAATGTGCAGAAGGCAGCTTCCACACCTGCGTAGGATATAGCACCCATTCAAACACACCATGGGCCGGGACCAACAGCTTTACTTCCTTTCGTAAGGAAGACGTGACCATAGATTTTTATGCCTCAGAAAAATCTCACCGACCTCGGCTGGGATTGAACCCAGACCCATTGGGGTGAGAAAGCAGTCACGCTTATCACTACACCACCGGCGCCAGCAGCACACAAATGGCTTGCCCATAGTCTTTTTACCGAATTTTTCGGAAAAAAATCATCACGGTCATCACGAACGGTGTAGTAGTGATCACCAAGAAGAGTTTTGTAATCAATTTTAACGTATGATTCATCGTCCATAATCACGCACACCGATTTTCCGCACAGCAATAGAGATTGCTAAAGTATGATTGTGTCAGTGATTTGTTTTCATCGGGAAAATTTTCCGGTATGAAGTTTTTTTCCCCGATGAAAACATTTTGCGTATACGTATACGTGACGTAGTGTGCGTACGATAAACGTCAGCAATATCTATTGGTCGTAAAACTTCCGAACCACCGGTTTGACGGATGCGGCTTGTTTTTTACTCCGTTTTGGCTTCTTCTGCTTCTCATACGTCTTTAGACCCATTCTTACCTTGGCCCGCTGGACGTTACTTTTCGAGGATCCCACTTTTCTATCCAAGTCTCGAACCGAAGCCCTTTTCTTGCGAGTGAAAGCTTGCACGATTTTCCGGTTCAGATTTCGGTCAACAGGGTTCGGCTTACCTCCAGATTTTTGCTTGTCCTGGAAAGTTGCTTCATCACCATACTTCCGAATAGCCGCCGAATCGAACGGCTCCGATGCTTACACCTTCCAATTTTGCTTATTGACTCAGAGGAATGTTGGGCGGAAAGTCTCCCTAATTAAGATATTAAAAAAAGGGGGATAGTATACCATTTGTGCACGATCTGTTTGCGCTTTTCCGGAGAAATGGTTCGCATTGTAACGGAAATGTAAAGAACCGACACTTGCGGTACACGAAACTGTTGGTCAAATGTAAACAATGATTCAGCGTGATAATCAGCTGTTTAAACGGCATCTGAAACAAGTAGGGATGTTCCAAAGTCGTGCTTAGACATTCTGGGACACCCTATATTCACTTATTCACCTTTATGTAAATCCGACCTGAATGATTCTTTCCTGTGTGCTAGATCGGGAAAGTGCGAACAAACGTCAAAAAACTAAATGGCAATCTTTTTTTTTTATATATATCTTTATTAAGGAGACTTTCAGCCGTTGGCTGGCTCGTCTCCGATAAATGGCAATCGCTGCACCACACATAAGTTCTAATTTCAACGCGTTCAAGATGCATTTTACCGAAAAGGTGCTACAGATTTTTCAACAGCGTGACATAAATTTATTCGGCGGCGCGCCGGTTTAATTTCATCGGCGACGGTGGCGTATGAAAATCGTCGGCGGCGGCGGCGGCGGCGCACAGGTCGAATCGAGATGTATACGTTGTTGGAGAAGGATACTTCAATAAGGCCGGTCATGGTATGGATCTTGATAAATTTGTAATTAATGTATATCAATGTTTATTTTGTAACTTGTGTACATCGATCATATAATTTAACAGCGTCAGTCATTACATTTACTTGTTAATTCATTGAGCATTATTCGATTTCTGTTTTCAAATAGTCCCTAAAATTTGCCATGTATGCGTTTTAGAACACAAAGGTGCTAGTCATTTATTATTTTACAACACAGTAATGATCAAACTTACAATATGCACCTAAAGTCTAACTGAAAGTGGAAGGAATGTTGCGCATAAATATTTTCATATAAAATAATGATTTGTGAAAAGAAGGAATGTGAAGAAGTAGATCGTTGAAGTTGTATCTACACCGGATGTTACATCTGTCTCTTTCTGTTTGGTGACAATATTCTGAGCATCGTAACTACAGGAGCTTCAAATGAAAGTGATACAAGAAATGCTAATACATATGAAGAAACCACTTGACCTAGATATAATGTAGTCTGAAATAGAAAAGATAATAAGAAATCAATGACCCTTTTGCGATTATCAGCAGAGTACTTACTAAGCTGTTCGGTGACATGTGGATAGGCGAATCTGATTCCATTGCATATATCCTGTTGACTATCGGATGTACTAAATAGGCACAGTACGTTACTCTGGAAAAGGGATATAATAGAGGAGCTGATAGAAGATTATTCACCCATCCTCCATGGCCTGTTGAGCAGGCAATGATGACCCAGGCACATGCCATCGCCCAGGCAGTGTGACTAAGTGAACTGTATGCTGCTGCGGCTAACTGCGTTAACGTAGTGTTGAACAAACCAAATAATAAATAAAGCATCATCACTGTCGATGCAGTCCATCCAGAAATCACAACAACCTACAAAATACAATGAGGCATTAGGCTGCAATCTTTTTCTTTTTATAAATACCGTAAAATTCATGAGTTTGTATCATCTCAAAATTAAATATCTTTCTAAAAAATAATATAAATCACTGTAATTTATTTTCCAATATTCTATAGAGGTGAACAAATGTTTCCCAGTGAGGTAGTTAGTTATCTCTATTAAGGAAATTTTCAGTCGAACGCTGGTTCGTCTCTGGCACATGTTTCCCAGTGTAAATACTTACCTAATACTTCCATATTGAATTATCTAAAATATTGCAACAAAAATTGTCACTGAAAATCGTTTGTATTTGCCACAAATAAACGATACAAATAATCGTACCTTATAATTCACCGTGCTAAATTATACGTCAATCTAGTATTCCTTGAGTTATCTTCCTCCATAGTATTAAAGAAAAACAAGTCATTATCTTCGAAACATAAAACCTCACCGTGCAACATTTTGACACTATCATCGTTTTGAAAGTTCTGACACATAGTAGCCCCCCTCAGCCCCCCTCAGCCCCCTTAGTTAGCCAATGATTGAAGTACTTTCAGACTATAGCTGATATCATGTAATATGGGCTATTTTGATATCAAAAGTCATTCCTATGTTTTCCGGTGAAAATTTGACGTTCAAGTGCTCATTGAAAGACAGCCTAATGCCGCGGATACACTTGTACGACCAACTATGAGCATGGACATTATTTGAATAATAAATTATGAGCACATCCATGGTCACACTCATTATTAGACTGGCCCACAAAAATAAAAGTTCTATATTTTCCTTTAGGTGAGAAAATTTTTCTCTGAAAGTTTTAGATCATTTGGTTGTAGGATGAATTTTGTATGGGTTTGAAACACTTTTAGTTTGAATTTTGTATGGGGATTTTAGATAAAATCTTTCGATTATAAAAAAGTTTCTTTATTCTCGTTTTTATATAGTTTTTCAAAACTTGTACTTCAAACAATGGGTAACAACTTTGCTCAAGACTACAATATGAATCCGGTTAATTTTATTGAGATATTCACTTTTGAATGTATATGAGCATTTTGTACATGAAAACTTCAACAAAATCCCCCTTCTTCTTCTTCTTCTTCGCATTTCAAACTTATTGCATATCGCATATTAGCTTATTGCGTGCTCTCAACTAAGTGTTCTAGATGCACTTCCACAGTTATTAATTGAGAGCTTTCGATGCATGTACCATTTTTGTATTGGTATAATTGTGTGGCAAGTCCAATCATACTTCTATGCCCAGGGAAGTCGAGAAATTTTCCAACCCGAAAAATTCCTAGACCGGACCGGGAATCGAACCCAGCCACCTCCAGCATGTTCTTGCTTTGTAGCTGCGCCTTTACCGACTGAGCTAAAGGAGGCCCCAAAATCCTCCATCTCCCATATTAAACCAAAAGAACCAGTCCATGTTAGGTCAACAACAGCTGAACAATTAAGAGTGTGGTTATCTCACCTACTGACATATATGAACTTTTATTTTTTTAGTGGTAATCTAGTTGATACGTTGCATAAGCTGCCACTATTTTGTTGCAATGTTCGAACAAAATGCACATATAAATTTAAGAACGAATATCTCCATAATACTAACTTGAATCATGATGCTGTCTTCACTACTGAGGCTTACAGAAAGTGAATTATGGACGGAGAGCAAACATTTCTAGACCATTGCTGAAAAATGGAACAGCCTAGACAGTGAAGATAGAAATCTAATAACATCTCTCGACATGGTATTCTGTGGCATTTTACAGTAAGTCAGTAGTAACGGAGTAGCAAATATGAATGGCACGGTCTTTTTAAAATAATATGTAATTATAAAATAAAATCATACGCTACGAGATCTATCCACTGTAGTTTTGGTCAACAGATGTATGTTTTATAAGCTGTGGTTTACCATAAAGAATCACAGAGTTGTATCTGCTTGTCTGTGTCTCTTTCCTGTTTCATATAGGGTAAACACATCAATTCTGAAGGTACGTTTGTGCGATCTGTTCCTATAGTGGCATATGGACTCCATAAGCCTCTATAGAAACACATTTCACTAACGTACTTCCACTATTGGCGCGTTTAGCTTATGGGAGTATACATGCGTACTTACCTTAGACATACTGATTTTGCAGTTAGTTCTGAATAATATCCAACCAACACACATGCCAACTAAATAAGGTCCTAACCGCGTCCATGGTTTGTCATAGATCTTGTCAAATAACGCGAAAGGGTCATCAGCATTGGGCATATGATTGTTTGAGAATGCAATATATGCAGTGGTTGCCCACGAAGAAATCATGAATACTGTTAGCATTCCAGCAGCAAACTTGAAATGGCGTACAGCGATTATAAGGATTATTGCTCCAATTATATAAAATTGCGTATCGTCTGCTAGGTACCAACTCCAGAGCATACACTATAAAAAAAGATTTATGTTTGTTTACAATGTTGAAAATGTTGTTTGGATTGGGTTAACAGTTGAACTCACCATCTGCTCTACCGGAAAAAGTGTATTCACATACATAATGTTGCGCCACCAGTATTTAGGACAATTTATGTGATCCTGTGTAGGAGGCTCGAAAACAGAATTCTGTTCCAAATATCGCATGACTACTTCCACAACACCAAGAACATACAGATACGGTGCAGTTAACCTGTTAAAATTTAAAAATATTATCAATGTAATCAAATCATACCTTACATAATACCCACCTTACAAATCGATAGCCAACTAATCCAAAAAAGTGATATGTTCCAGCTGTAAACTCGTTCACACCCTGAGTTAGTTTTTCTAGTTTTCCTTTCGCATTAGTTCGGAAGTAGATATACGAAACCAAAAATCCACTTATGAAAAAGAAAGTGTCTACGCTGTATGCACCGTTAAGAATGGCTTGGAATAACACTTCCTTCTCCACAACTTTTCGTAGTTCCATATTGTCAGAGTACTTGAAAACAACAATCATTGTATGCCCTGTGAACAGTTTAGCAATGTTGAGAAAATATGTATAATTATGCATGGTTTTTTAATATTACATCAACAGCCTCCCAAAACTTCACCTCGTTTGTTAAGAAACTCACTTGACACAAATCATTTGAAGTTTGAATGAAGAGAGACAACTTGTTCATCTCTATCAAACAATTCACCATATCGCTCTGCTTTAAAGAATGCATAATGGGCTTGTAGAAAATATTCTCAGCTATTACTAAAGTTATTAATGATTCAAGTCGCTGATGTCTTATGATTAGTCCCAATCAATTTCTCAGCACAAACATCATGGCTACTATGTCACACTGCATAATACAGTAAATCTGTTAAATAAATAATCACTATTTAATTTGACGTTTGATAGCAATTTTGCGCAAAGTTTTAGCTGAGAAAATTTCCAATGAGGATAGCTATAGATCTTTTCATCATAGCATTAGGGAAAAAGGATACAATACAATGATCAAAAAGATTGACTTTTTATGGTAATTTCCATATAATCTTCAAAAGGGATATGTGAATTTGAAGCCGTTTGAGATCTGGGAGCGGAAATTTAAAAAAAACGGACATGATCAGGATGGTGCTGCAGAAATGCCTGGACGAGGGTCACTTCAATGATAGGTGGAAGATACAGAAGTTAGTGTTGGTGCCGAAACCAGGAAAACCACCGGGGGATCCCGCATCGTATAGGCCTATACGCCTGCTGGATACACTTGGAAAACTCTTGGAGAGGATCATCTTAAACAGGCGGACAAAATGCACGGAGAGTGAGCACAGATTGTCGGAGAGGCAGTTCGGATTCCGGAAGGGGAAATTGACGGTGGATGCAATTCGGTCAGTGGTCGAGAGAGACGTCAAGAATGCGTTCAACAGCGACAGTTGGGAGGCCATCGCCGAAGCGCTGTATAAAATGAGAGTCCCTGATTACCTGTGCAGGATCCAGAGGAGTTATTTCCAGAACCGGGTTCTGGTCTACGAGACAGACATGGGACAGAGGTCGATTAGGATCACAGCAGGAGTTCCACAAAGCTCCATCCTTGGTCCAACGCTGTGGAACGGGATGTACAACGGCGTGCTAACGCTGAAGCTGCCCAAAGCTGTTGAGACCGTTGGCTTTGCGGACGACGTCGTCTTGACTGTAAAGTGCGATACACTGGAAGAGGTGGAAGTGTTGTCAACCGAGGTGATCGTCATGATTGGTAACTGGATGCAAGGAGCGAAGCTGCAGATAGCTCACCATAAAACGGAAGGGCTATTGGTCAGTAACTGTAATGCGGTACAGCTGGCAGAAATCACCGTCGGGGAGCACGGCATAGCCTCGAAGCGTATGTTAAAATACCTGGGAGTGATGATCGATCACCGGCTAAACTTCAATAGCCACGTCGAATATGCCTGTGAGAAGGCTTCGAAGGTTATCAACGCGATAACTACAATCATGTCGAACAACGCTAGTCCCAGCAATAGCAAGAGGCGTCTTCTGGCCAGTGTGTCGTAGTCGATACTGAGGTATGGAGGTCCAGCGCTGGAAACGAAGCGGAACCAAAGGAAACTGAGCAGTACGTTCCGGTTTATGGCCATGCGAGTCGTGAGTACGTACAGAAACATCTCATCGGAAGTAGTATGCGTTACCACCAGAATGATCCCTATCGGCATCACCCTGGCGGAGGACAGCGAGTGCTACAGGCAGAGAGAATCCAAAAAAGTACGTTGTGAGCTCGGCTGTGAGAGTGGAATCGTTGACTAAGTGGCAACAGGAGTGGAACACGGTGGAGAACGGTAGATGAACACATCGACTAATACCGATTATTTCGACCAAGGTGAACAGAAAACACGGAGAAGTCAGCTTCCACCTAACGCAGTTCCTGTCTGGCCACGGCTGCTTCAGGAAATACCTGCATTGGTTCGGACACGCAGCGTCACCCCTCTGTCCGGATTGTGGCACCGTTGATGAAACGCTGGAGCATGTGGTCTTCAACAGTCCAAGGTTCGAGACAGTGCGAATGGAGATGCCCGTCCTTAACGTGGAGAATGTCGTCGATGAAATGTGTCGAGAGGAGGGTACTTGGAATGCCGTCAACAGAGCAGTCACGCAGATTATGACGGAGCTGCAGCGTAAATGGAGAGAAGAGCAGCGATACTTCACCCCTCTGTCCGGAGTGTGGAAATGTGGACGAAACGCCAGCGCACTTGATCTTCGACTGTCCTCAATTTGAAGCTGTGCGAAGGAAGATGCCTGCCCTTTGCGCATATAATGCCGTCGAGGAAATGTGTTTAGAGAGAAAGGTGGATGCCATCAGCAGGGCAGTCGCTCATACACTGTGGCAAAAGAACGTAAAAATTACATAAGAACCACTTATGAATTTTAGCCACAAGAAATCAGTATGAATTTCATTGATTTGCCTTATGAAAAATAATGTTGACAAAAAATGAAGCAGACTGGTACCGAACCATGGACACGGGGGCCGTGTGAAACATGACCACTGAACCATGGACACGGGGGCCGTGTGAAACATGACCACTGGTCTTTTTTATTTTTTTCCTTGATTTGTTTTCCATCGATCTTGCTTTCCGTGCTGAGCACCAATGTTACCTTGGCCAGGGAGGCAGCTCCCACACCTAGACCCTACCTATCGACCATCAACTCATGAACCGGGGACCAACGGCTTGACTTCCCTTCCGAAGGAAGGCGTGATCAGAGATGTTATGCCTTAGAACATCTCGGTGGCGCCCAGGCCTACTGCGGTGAGAGGCAATCTCGCTCTTGTTATGTGATGAACTAGCCTACGGCTAAAAATCACAAAAATAAAGAAAAAAAAAAAAAATCTCGCTTACCACTACACCACCGGCACCGTTACCACTCGTCTTTCAAAGCTTGGGAAAATGAAATGATTAAAGCCGTATAAGAGCTACCTCATGTTAGACGAAGCAGCCCAGGGCTGAAAGTCTCCTTAATAAAGATATAAAAAAATAGACGAAAATCATTCATAAGTCACGCATATGAAATTCATATGTGTCGTTCATAAGCCGAGCATTATGAAATTCTTACGTTTATTTGCCTCAGTGTATACTGTCTAAGCTGCAACGCAAGTGGGGAAACAATCAGTAACACCAGCTAGCACTGAGATTATGAAAGGTGCATGGGCACAGCCAACCGACTACACACAAAGTTTAGATTACCGAAGTCGGTAAAATTTTATTGGGTTTTTTTAACAGCTGAGTTTTTATTAATCAACCCAGTAGTTTTAACTTTTACTTTTACTGAAAGCTCTGTAAATCGCAGAATTGCTGTCTTTATCAGTAATTTATTTGTTTACCTTTACTTTTTGCTGAATTTTTCAGTATTTTTATTTCAGCATTTTGATGAATAAGTCAGTAAATGCATCAAAAATGTTTATTTACTAGTAGTTAATTTTTTTTTGAATTCCTGCCCCAAGCGGAAGCAGTAGCTGAAGCTGGAAAAGCAACCGGAAGTGGAGAAAAAAAAACCATGAAAAGACAATAAAAAGCAAGGCAAGGACAAAGAACAGAGCAATGGCCGCTCGTTTGGATAGCAGTACGTACGGTGGTATAGCGGCTGGAGATGCATTGTTAGACAGAAACTGCCAGAAAACAGAGGAAGGGATAGAGGTGGTGGAAATGGGCGTGGCAACCCCGGAGACCGAACAGCCTGAAACCTAACTGACCTACCAGCAACGAAAAATGGGCTGATGTGGTGCAATACTAAGCGATGTAGAAGAAAACAAAAACAGGAGAAGAAAAATGAAGAGCTCAATCCCCCCCCAATGGATAATCAAAAAAATAGTTCCTCGGAACCGTTAAGTTCATAGAGCACCATAGAAGTAAAAATAACTTTTAGTTTTTGAAGGATAGGTACTAGGGTAACTGATGATGGTTGGACCTATTTAGGCCGGTTTCACACGACGTCAATATTCATGTCGTATTTAATTATATATAATTATGAAAAATGCGTGATTAGTTGAAAGATCTACCTTTCTTGTTTCTAATAATAACATAAAAAGTTAAATATTATGAACAAATGATTTTATAAAACGTTTTTATTCAGCAAAGAATTATGATGTTGGTTGGACCTATACTGATCTTGGTTGGACCTAAAAAATGATGATGGTTGGACCTATTTTTGCAAATGCTAGTTTAGCCCATATTTGTTCAAAAACTTTGCTTAGAGCTTATTGGTATCATGTCAAAACTCTTATTATACAGTTTTTATGAATTTGCTATTGAAAAAAATCAAGAAATTTGATTTGAAAATCGTTAACTTCGCGTATGAAGTAACATAAAAAACACTTTGAATGTAACAACTCAATGCGGGAGTAGCCGTCAACAATGCTGATGATGGTACAGCACGCAACTACCACCCTACTGCTTTCTCTCTGAGATGATCACGTTGGTCATGACGAGAGGAGCAACACAATAGTTGGGTAAAGAAGAACTGCATTATAACACACCATCCACTGGAAATGCTCTCGCAACGTGGGGCTTTAGGTAGTGATGAAAACGTCGCTAGAACTATTCCACAGCCGCAGTCAGTTTATGAGCAAAAAGAGGGACGCACATTTTTGCCTGTGGACTTGGAGACATACTTCGAGTCCCCGCGTACATCGTACGGGTTAGGCAAAAATGTGCGTCTATCTCTAAAAACTGTCGCATTAATGGCCCTTCGCTCATTTTCAACTTCTATTCAATTTTCATACTGCCGTACTCTAACGGAACTATCCACCTACCCTCTTCTAAAGATCATTCTCTAGCTAATAAATCATCACACTAAAGCTTCATGTTAGCATTTCCAACCAACTCCAAGAAATTTGAGTTTAACTTCGTTTAAAAAAAAAAGTTCACTTTCCACGCATTAGCTATTCATCAGGGCTCATTTTCTTGGGAATCATTGACCCGATTTGGAATTTTTTTTTAACGTCAAACTATAGGTATTGTGGTCCCATTGTAAGCTATTGAATATTTTTGGAATCGGTCAACTGGTTCCAGAGATATGGCCGGAACAAGTTCCAGGGTATATGGAACATGGACCTAATTTTGACATGGAAGGAATAAAACCTATCATGCGACACTTTACATTACTTCCAAATTCAATAACAAGATCAATAAAAAAAATTGAGTGCCTTGGACCACATTGGCCACTTCCGGGCCTGTTCTGGGTGCCCCCGGGCAACTTAGGGGCTTCAAATGACAGAATATCAGAACTTAATTCCGGTTTTATAGTTTTTTTTTTCTACCAGGAGTTTTTTTTTTGAAATAAGTTTCAGTTAGCAATTTTTAGTTTGTTAACATTTTATTTTAAGTTAATTCACACACAGAAGGTGTATTTGAAGTGCTTAATGTAAATTCATATTAACAGATTCTTTCGGCGCTTCCGTGGTAGTTCGGAAATCGGTGGTTACCCTTTCAACCAACCTGACGATGGAATTCCTCCTTTAAATTTACGCCCAACTAGTGACGCAAGGTCTTTAGCAGCTTCCAAGATCTTTTTGGCCGTCTTGGGACTGCCAGAAGCAGCGCACATACAAACCCAATCCGCTAGCTGATTCTCCAAATCAACACTCAACACTATTTCCCTTCCATTTTTCTTGCCGTGGCTTCCCTTAATTTTTGCGTCGTTTTCGGAATATTGTACCTTTTCTGTGCCTGATACGCGGTAAGTGATTTATTTCTTACTAAAATAACAGCCTCTTGACGATTTTCGACCGTATAACTCTTTTCTTTAGCCATTTTTTCAATCGAAGAAACTGATCACTCGGAAAAAACGAAATCGAATTTCAAATAAGCTGCGCATGAAGGATGTAGACAAACCGAAGCGCACCTAGCGGCCGTCTTAGGAAACACATAGGTTCAACCATCATCATGCGTAGGTCCAACCATGATCATATTTATCTATACGAATTTCGTCAATTATTCAAACCTTTTAGTGAAACCAATGGATAAATGGCGTACTAACGTGCTGTTTACACCTTAAAGCAGTATTTTACTGCATGAAAATAAAAATAAATGTGAAAAATATTCCCTTTTTGTATGTTTGAAAGTAAGGCATGATGACGAGCTAATGCGTGAAAAGTGAACTGTTTTGAAAACACATTAAAACTCAATTGTTTAGAAGTTTTTTCAATAAAACACCCATGCAAATTGAAGAAAAAGAGTTTTTTATGATAGTAAAGTGATCTTTGAAAATAAAAACTTAGCGAAGATTGACTAAACTAGCGATTGAAAAATAGGTCCAACCATCATCAGTTTTTGGATAGGTCCAACCAGAATCAATAACCCTAATAAGAAAAAATCTTCTCACTCCATGGATACCACGAAATGATCAGGCTCTAGGGGTCTGTTCATAAACTACGTAGACAGTTTTTTGGGATTCTTGATCCCCCCTCCCCCTGCGTAGACAATTGTCCATACAAAAATTTTAAAATTTGTATGGGCTGTGGATAATTCTCAACCCCCCCCCCCCTAAACTGTCTACGTAGTTTATGAACAGCCCCTAGTTGAATCGAATACGCTCACGCAAACTAACAACACCATAGGGCAGAGGATATTCTCCCCTTCCCGATAGTGCGTTAAAAAAATTTCAGTAGATGAACTAAAGTTCACCCGTGCACAGGTCTATAGACTGAAGCAAGAAGAACCAAACGAACCGTCAAACGCTGAACCAAACGAGCAAAGTATTGAACCCAGACCCATTGTGGTGAGAAAGCAGTCACGCTTGCCACTACACCACCGGCGCTGCCATGATTTATTGTTGATTCAATAAAATACAAGATTTATTAGTGATAAAAAACAATTTTGAATCGAAACGTTTCATTTAGTTTTATGGTAATAAAAATAATTGCGCTTGCAGCAGCAAAATAGTAAAATATAACAAAAATTATACTGTCATGGAGCGACTGTCATCTCTCGTCTTCAATTTATTTTTGTAAAATGTTGCCGTGCACTTCATTTTTATTCAGTTCCGGTCTAACGTTCAAATTTTAGTGGCACTGTATGAAAGTCATTTGAAGCCACTCGAAGAAACATGGTTGCCAGTGACATTGCCAAAAGATCCCTCAAAAACCGTGCTGATGTTTGGACAGAAATTTTCCTCGCGCATCTTCTTCAACGTCTCTGGCTCTAGTAATATTTCCACATTTTGACATTTCGGACCAAAGGTGACAACCAAAAGAATACCGAACCTGGTACCGTTTCGAATACGAGTGTGTGAGATGGGTGCATTGTTTCATCCGTTCGATTCGTGTAGCAAACATACGGGAAGACTGCTTGTTAGTCTGTTAATTAGTAAACCATAAAAATGACAAAGCCTATTCTTGTGTACTTGCATTCACACAGAGAAATGATTTTTAAATTCAAATGGATATATTTTTGGCTCAGGGCCTAATATATTTTTGGTATTGATTCAAATATATTATTCGGTTAGTTCAAAGAAAAATATTTTTAAATCAGCAAACCGGTTTTAGAGTCAATAATCTGTTTGTTGATTCTAAAAACCATTTTGTTGATTCAAAAATATGTTTCGTTGAAATAGTGATACAATATGTTTGAATCAATAACAAAATACATTAGGCCCTGAAACAAAAATCCATTTTTCTGCGTGTTGTCGTGTGCCGCATGTCAAAACGAAGCTGCTTTTTCAAGTCTCGTTCGATTAACCTTGCGTTACTCACGCCAACTTTTGTAACACGAGTACTTGCGAGTTGTACTTTGTACAAAAGTATGAGTTTTCCATTCCCTTTTTGCTGCCGAGCTACCTATTGATCTGAAACCAACTGGTATTCCTTGTAACGGGTAAAACTTGAAAAGTTGTTAAGGAGATCATAATCTTTTCGCTGGTTGACAGTAGTTCAGAATTTTCTCACTACGTGGCGCTAGCATATATGTGAAGTTCTCGTATGTGATATATCTCGAGATCCTGACCAGATAGAAAGTAAATGTCTACCGCAAAGTTGTTCAAGAAGTCAAGATATTTTCGTTGGAATACAGTAGTTCAGAATTTTCTCACTACGCAGCGCAATTCTCACATATATAATATCTGGAGATCCTGGCCAGCTTGAAATTTTCTGTATTTGGCAAAAAATAAATAGGGTTACGGTATGTAATGTGGGTCTAGTCCTTTCATTCGGCCTATCACGCAAATAAATAATTAATTAAGGAATATTACACTAAAAATAAGGAAAATATTGATCACTGATGATTGATAAATGTGTACCACACACAAATCAATTTATATCACAACATTTCAATACATTTTCAGCTCTCGTAAGTAATAAAACTGGTTGAGAATATCACTCTGTTCGGAGTTTTTAGCCGCCATGACTTCTAAGGTTAAGATGGGAAGGTTGCACTGACGATCATCAAATGGCCTGATTATGGCATTTATTGAATGGAATTACCTGATAATACACACTAGACGTAAAACTCACAGTTACTGTTTGAATATTTTATGTTTATTTTAATTGTTTAACAACGTTTTCACAAGTAAATCATGGACCCAACTTTAGGGACACATTTCTTTTCTATGTTCCTAACTTTGGCCCATGAAATTCATTTGACAGCATATAGCAATAAGAGTAACGTCAACAATGTGGTTTGCATTTGGATGATAAGGAACGAACAGGAAGGGAGATTTTTTCTGCCAAATCTGTATAATGAACATCACAATGTTTTGATTTAGATATTCTGCGGTCGAAAGACGATAAGCGAAATTTTTAATTTTTAATTTTTAACTTGAGTGATTTAATGTAGTTTTCGTAAAATTTTCTCTAAGAAATGTTTTGAGGAATGAAGAGTATTAAGTTAACAGTGATAGTGATAAAAAAAAATACATAAGAAAACGTTACCAAGAGCGTTTTTTTTGAGAATCAAACAGGATAGGACGAAGTTGCATCCATAAATAGACCCAATTTGGGGACAATAGACCGATATTACATACATTTCCCTGGTGAGTTTTTGTCTTAAAAAAAGTAAGTTTTTCAACTTTTTGCGGTTCCTGATAGCAAACGACATGATAAGCATATCTAAGCATACCATTTAGCAGTAGAATATCGTTTGCAGGTAAATTAATTGATGAGTTATGATTAAAAACGTAATCTATGGCTGCATATTAGACCGAGGTTAGGGACGTATACCCTAACATGCAACAAAAAAAAAATTATGCAGGAGAAATGGGTGCCCCTAAATGCCCCTAATTTGGGTCCATACATAAATTCAGCAATCGATTAAATTTTCAATAGCGACCAAAAATATCCATTAGTACCGCCCCGATGACGGGTTCATCTAGATAAAGTTTATAAATAGCAGATTTTTTGCGATGGGCCCAATCTCAGATCCATAGGCCATTTCCCCTATTTAATAATTTCGTTAAACATATTTTTAGAAATTTAAAAAATAAGCGAATAGGAATTTCAATTTTTCATTGGACATTTTTTGACCCCTTCAATATAATGGATTTTTTATGGTGGTGGGAATTAGAGTGTGTCGTTCCTCCTGTATACCGCTAATGAAATAGTGGTAATACGGTATCTCTGATGGAAAACATCTAAAAAGATCAGTACCGCTGAAACTTCCACCAAATGAAAATTTAGAGTCCCCCTTTCATTTTAGGCTAATTTCAAAACTCCTATCGAGTGGCCTAGAAAAAAAATCCGTGTTTTTTTTCGTGTGCACGGACAACGGGACAACTTAGACAATGAGTCACTTTTACTCAGTTGAATGGAGAAATTTCTATAAACGTAGGTTACTCAGCGTTGAGCAGTTGTACAACATATGATGCTGATGAAGATGTTTAGTTGATAAGGTTGTAAATATTGTATGTAGAAAAGTCTGTTTTCAATATAATTCGTATAGAGGAGAAAAAAAACAATAATAAATAAAATAAATATGTGACTCAAGCTTTCGCACTAAATAAGACACACATCGAAATAATATGATTCCAATGAACAATGTTCATGACTTCTAAACCAATATTGGATATTTTGAGGGTATCTAGTTCCTTTTCATATCTGAATAATATTTTTTTGACGTAGGACTACGTCTTTGTTTTCTATATGGGGATACACTTTGCGAGTACGAAAAATTAGCATGTAACGAAAGGGTCAGGTTTTGAACGCATATATCTCCAAGGCATTAGTGTGAAATATGTCATGAAATATGCCATTTGACGGGGACTTACTCCAGCAATTTTGTATTATATTGTACAAATAGTGCAAATAGATAAACAACTAGAAATTTAACTAAAATTTGTGGCATCAAAATTTCCCATACATTTGCTTACACCATAAGGTTTAGTTCCTAACAAAGACATCACATAGTTGGTCCTAAACGAATCAAGCTGTTGCCGCATTTCCTTTCGAACTTCAGACGAGTTCGAAAGGCTCCACAAGCAGCTTGCTGCCAAGACTGCCTGCAAGAGCGGTCTAGACAGAGTAGCACCGTCATCAAGCATGTTATCGTCATGTAGAAGCTCATCCAAGCTCAAACTAGCTCACCATATCCGTGCACACTAATCCAGCATTTAGTTGTTCGGTTTTTTTTGTACTGGGCTTACACGGTAAAACGAAAGATTTACTGAACATTCAGTTTAAATCAGGTGAATAACCGACGTTCTGCAAAACACAAACTGAACTTCGGTATCGTTTGATGCAAAATACTGAACACAGAATATTTATTTACTGAGAAAGTCGTTAATTTCCAAATTTTCGTGATTTCACGAAAAGTCAGCAAAAATAATTACTGCACCCAAAGTAGTCTTTATTTTTTTACCAACTGGTCAGCAAAATAGCCACCTTGTTTTACCGACCACGAATTGTAAAACTCTAACCTGTCAATTTTATTCCCGCCGCCATTTAGCTTCAGTAAAATCCGGGAGCAAGTGTTTAATCGCGCGGTTTTGTTAAAATTTGAATTATATCATGAGGGAACTGAGAAAGCTCGACAGCGAAATTGAAGTACTAGGGTAAATGTCGGCTTCGGCACCCATTGACTGTTTTCGGCAACCAAAATTTAAACGTTAATTTCACTATGTTTTCCCATCAACACACTTCCCTGAATGCATCCAAACGATTCTTTAGTCTTTCAGCTTCAATCTGATTGTATGTGTACGTCTGAGCAGTCCTGTTATGGCAGATTTTTATTCGAATGAAGCATACGTACTCTAAAATGGGGTTGATTTCAAGTTGCCGATAATGGAACAGCTGGTTAACACGCAGTTCTAATGGGAAGGTTGCCGAAGAAAACGAGGCTGCCGACAATAGTCACACTCACCTGAGAAGTTTGGAGCGTTGTAAAAACGCTTTCAAACAGTTTTGAAGAATTAGAGTGTCGATTAAAATGGATAGAGAAGCAAGCAGCAAATGAATGTAAACCAACAGACACGTCATATATGTGCGTGACGCTGAGAAAATGCTAATAGAAGTGTGGACACTGCTTAGATTGACGAGAATACGTAAATTCCCCTATTTCGTTAGTACCAACAATTATTATTTACTCTTTTTGCAGTTCCTTGATCTCCAACAAATTTTGATTAACAAAATGGATGTTTGCATTGTTTGCTTTCACTGTCGACGCGCTATTCCGGGGTACGTCAAGGGATTAAGTCGTCATATTAATTGGCATATTATAAACGGTGAATTGCACCAGGATTCATGCTTTTATGACTGCAAATTCACTACTTTTAATATAACTGGGTAACACGGTATAATAATGAACCAAATAACTGTCTTTCCAGTTAAATTGCAGCAAAATAAACAAAAAGAAAATACTGGGTTTTCCAGTATACGCAACTCGAACCAATTACTGAATGAACAGTTATTTTTGACAGATTGACTTTACGGACAGTTCGGTAATGCAAATTATTTCTGTGATGACTACTGGGCGATCCGCAATTCAAAAACCCAGTAAAATTTTACTGACTCCAGTAATCTAAAGTTAGTGTGCGGAGGTCTTAGAATTCTCCAACAACGACAAAGATCCAACAACGCATGCAGTACGTGCATCAAACCTGCCGCGTCCAGAAGAATACGAACCTGTGATAAGTGGCGTCACGATATAGTGCGTGTTGTTCATCGGCAAACAGCCGGGTAATTTGCTTGCCTCTCGACAGACGACGATGCGTATCAAACCAAACGACGTCCTTTTCAGAGCGACACAAATAGTTAATTTCCATAAATTTTAACAAAAACAAAATTCACACAAAACCGTCTTTTTCGGGGCGCCAATATTAATTTTACCACCAAAGAGTTGATTTTGATAATTAACCATTTTGTCAAGCTTCTGCATTCATTTTCCATCATATGTCACTGCTGTGTTTTTAAACTACGCAATTGTTCATTCCGTTAATTGTTCACAGAGGACAGTTCAGTGCAAAACTTGTCTGGTACCTCAATATATACATTTAGATTAACATTCGAAGTCCCTCCCTTTTTAAATATTCTGCACAAAAAATACATCTAAAGGCCCTCCCTTTTTACATATTCTGCACAGCATACTTTGTGCAGAATATGTAAAAAAGGAGGAACTTCGGATGTTGATCGAAATGCATATATAGAGGAACCAGAAACGGTCCTTTTGAGGACCATCACAATTTTCAAAGAAAGAGTTAGTTTGGAATATTTTCTAACACAATAATAATTACACATGAACTGAAAAATAATCTTATTAGTATTAAACGGAAAATGGACACTGACTAATTATTACACTTCGGAAAAAATTCACGGATGTCATAATAATATCGGGAATTTTAAATAACGTTCGTTCAAATAGTTAACATATGTGAGCGTAGTACTACGTCAACTGTTCGTACAACCCCATTGAGCTGTCTCTTGTAGTTTTGTTAATTAATTTATTTGTACAGGCTCAATCGAATAAAGTTTACAGAGCCAAGTTATCATTTTCGTTATACATTATTAATGTCTTAAATCTAAAATTAATGGATTTGAACCGATTATTCGCGGTCTTCTCGAAGCTAGTGGATGACAATAGTATGGGTTGGGAAAGGGAGAAGGAAATTTGGAATATTATTTATGATTAAAAAAATTCAGTATTTATAGAACATGTACTTAATACTATCAACGCTATATCAACTCTGTAATCATACAATTAAACAGAAATAAATATGCAAAAAACAAAAATATAAAAACACACATAAATACAAACTAAACACAAGGTTAGTCAAACTTACAATCTAAGGTTAATATTCTTAAAGAAAACATATATGAGTTTCATAAACTCCAGATCGCGTCCAGCCAAAACATCCCGAACTGGAACATTAGGTTGTCTACCTCGAGCCCGAAGGGAATCATATAGCTCAGATTTGACTCAACGATGCTCAGCACATGACCCAATAATGTGATCTGCGTCCTGGCAACCTTGTCCACATTCACAGAGATTGCTGTCTCCCATTGACTCAACCATTACGGAACAAGTGAGCGTTTAACGTATAGTGATTGGACATGAGGCGAGACATCACACGATTTAAGTCTTGACCCACCTTCAACTATTTGTACTAAGGAATCTTCGACACCTTAGGGATGATCGAATACAACCATCGTCCCAAACTAACTTCATTCCATTTATTTTGCCATCTGGCGAGCGACTGTTGACAATAAACGAAGAAAAATTCTTTGAAGGCGATTTGACGATCGTAAATATTGTCTTCCATAGCGCCCATCTTTGCAAGTGAGTCCGCTTTCTCATTACCCAGAATCGAGCAATAAGATGGGACCCATGCAAAGGTGATGACAAAGGATTTTAAAGATAAAACACTTAAAAAACTCTCGTATTTTCATGAGAAAATACGAGGAGTGCTTTCCCGAACAGGAACGAATATCTCGATACCTCAAATTGGTATGGATGAGCGTGACATAAGAGGTAAAATACCAAAAAATAATACAAAAAAAAATGTTCCCACAATCCCTCAAATGGGTATGGATGAGCATGACATAAGAACTAAAATACCAAAAAATAATACAAAAAAAAAAAAAAAAAAGTTTCCACAATCCCGAGCAGGAACTATCTCGATACCTTAAATTGGTATGGATGAGCCTGACATAAGAGGTAAAATACTAAAATAAATACCAAAAAAATGTTCCCACAATACCATTCCAATACCAAATTATGATAATGCAATACCAAAACAATACCACCCAGGTATTTTTTTGGTATCCAAATATCAATTATTTGGTATTTACAAAGTATTTTGCATGTAATTTTTGGTATTATTCTTTGGTATTTTACCTCTTATGTCATGCTGGTCAATACCAAATTTCGGTATCAGATCAGAATTAGGTATTCATTAGTTATTTTCTCCTGCTCGGGTTACCAGCCTCGTGGAGTGAATATAGCCTCGACAGAACTGAGACTATCAGTAAAAAATAGGTAGTGATCTGGTGAAAGTGAGGCGATAGTTTCTAGCGTATAATGTATTTCCGCCAGCTCAGCAACATATACGGAACAAGGAGCTTGAAGCATTCGAGAGGCGCCTCAATTAGTGATCCATCTGTGAAGAACGATCTTGCGGAATCAACTTGGCCAAACTTTGCAGCGAAAATTGACGGAGCAATCTTGGAACGATGATGCTCTGGGATTCCGCGAATCTCTTGCGTCATAGATAAATCAAAATTAACTGAATTGCCAAAGTCGGAGAATCATACACGATTTTTTTTTTTAGGCTTTATTTAAGAGATTTTCAATCATACACGATGAGGATTATGTTGTGAAGGGCTGACATCCTGTGTTATGTACACCCATAGGCGTAGCCAGAGGGAGCAGGGAGGGGGCAAATGTCCCCTAAACTCAGCAACACAAAGGCTTTCGGTGAAATGGCATTTGAGGGTTTAGCTTAAGAAGCTTCTCAAAGTTTGCAATCACCAGTGTGTTTATAATTTCACACCGGGTTAGGAGTCTGAGGGACAATCCCGAAAATCGATCCAAGAGTGGCAACATGCTCGCCAACACTTCGAGGCTCATCGTATGAGTCGAGTGCATGCATCCTAACGCGATACGAAGACAGCGATACTGGATACGTTCCTGTTTGATGATGTGAGTTTTAGCCGCCGACTGAAAACAAAAACTACCGTACTCTAAAACCGATAAAATCGTTGTCCGATACAACGTTAGAAGATCTTACGGATGAGCTCCCCACCACGTTCTGGTAATTGTTCAGAGATATTTGATCCTTTGTTGGCATTTCCACGTCAGATACTCAATGTGGGATCTACAGGTGCATTTGAAATCGATATTTGAAGGACATAGAATTAGTGATCGGTTTACTCAAAAGTTGAAGGTTTGGTCCAAGAAAAAAAAAGTGCATTTGATCCATATATGCATATATGCATATTTTATATACGAAAATTTCACCAATCAATAGGCTTTGCCCTCCTGAACAACTTTGTCGATGACAGTAACTTTCTATCTAGTCAGGATCTCGAGATATATCACATGCGAGAATTAACGGATTTCACCGCTTGGACCTATCTTCTTCAATACGTTGATCAAGAGGTAAAAACTAGGAAACACTTGACCTTCCATTTCTGACCTTACTAACATGCCGCCCATTCCGCAGAACGACATCGAAGCCGCCCGGGAGGCGTACGATGCCTTCCTGGCTCACTATCCGTACTGCTATGGCTACTGGCGGAAGTACGCCGACTACGAGAAGCGCAAGGGCAGCAAGCGCAAGTGCGAGGAGGTAAGTGGCCATCAATTTCTAATCGGTTTTTCATTCTCGTATTCTTTACCGTTGGACGTGTAAGCGCCTAGAAGAGAGCCTTAGAGAGGGCACAGTTTGTCCAAATACTATCGACCTCGAACTACCATCCCGAGTATTCCGAGAATACGTAGTGAGAAAATTCTGAACTACTGTCCACCAGTAAAAATATTATTATCTCCTGAACAACTTTTCCGAAAACAGTAACTTTTTATCTGGTTAGGATCTCGAGATATTCCATGTTGTAACCAATTAAATCTAATCCCAGTATGGACACCGCACAGACACACAGACATAAAAAATTGAATATTTCTAACTGTAAAACATCGTCACAAACAATGTTTTATACCGCCATCTGTTAAGTACACTGTGGTGGGCAGTACGCGGAACAGATGTTGTGTAAACGTCAAACGCAAGGAAATTGACTATGTGCGCCACAGGTGTCGGTACTACCAACTAAGATACTTTTAAATTGACCGTTAAATGCTTGTTCAATGAACAACTTGCTAGTGTTATGCCTGCTTGTCTGTGGACACCGTTTAGGTGATTTCCATTCACATTTTCCCGATTATCCGCATTTTTTGGAGGTTTACTGTAAACAAAGTTTAGCTTGTTTAGTTCAAAACAAGTTTTTTGATGAATACACGTTGGTTTCGGATCGATTGTCAGCAACAAAATGGCAATGGAAAACTCATAAGTGTTGTACAAAGTACAACAGCGCGAGTAACGGAAGGTTAAGTACACATGTTGTTAAAAATTCAAGCCCCTAAGGATGATCTACAAAAATTCCCACGACTCTTCAAAATATTTTTTCATGCTGGGTCTTTTTTCTGTGGTCAGGATTTTGAATTGTTTTTATATGGCGGCATGGCAGGGATTGGAACTCTTCAAAGAATTTATTTGAATAATTCGTATGATTTTTCTTAAAATAATTTCAGAACCCATCTTCAATTCATGTTCTTTGGAAGTCTCCACGAAATTTCCTTGACCTTTCTCAGATTTTTTGGGAATACTTATAACTGATGTTAGAACTCAGCACTCACCAACTACCTACTCGGAGATCAAACATACAGCACCCGGTCGACTCAGGCGACAAGAGCAAGCTCCGGAACACTCAGGGTCGGCTAGCTACCGGGTAATCAGAGGGTTTCGCGATACAAAAACGAAGAACTTTCCCTTTTCTTTAAACGCATTTATTCGCCACTTTCTGTTTATGTGCGTGTTGTTCTGTGTTCATAATTTCGTGTAATATGTGTCGTGTAGCCTAATCGGTACATACCGCTGCTGCCGTTGATGGTGAATCGGGATGGCCGCACAGTGACTCCTGTCCTACTGTGCGGCCGGAACTCTCGTCAGATTGGCGAAGCGAGCGGATGACGGGCCAGCGGGCGTTGCTGGATGGTGGGATGGCAAGCGTCGTCCTTCGTTGGCACGATCGGCCGACCGTGGCAAGGCCACCTTGGTCAAGCCGAGAAGGGAAAACTCCTTTGCGATTATGGCCTACGCTTGGCCAGATAATATTGTTTCGGTCCTTAACAATTAGGCTCGGAAACTGTTTCAAATTTCCCGAGCAGGCCGTGTGCTGACGGAGGACCTTTTTAAGGTCCAACATAAAAAGAGGTCCTATAGGACGAATACGTAATTAATCTACGGTTTTTGGTGCATGGTATTTAGTTACCTGAACGTTAAATTTCCTTAGCGCACACTAGCTGCTGCTTGGGTCTCCTGGTTATCGTTCAAAACACCAACCACTGCACTTAGTTAATTGAAATGCGTCTTAGCACACGGACGCCTGATATTGAAAGAGGCCGATTTTGGGCAATGACCGTTCTTTCTCCCAATTTCAAGCTGAACATTGCATTAGGTCCTAAGTAACATTGACAGATTCTCTTCGCCGACTTTCTCTTTGTATACCCACGACCATGTTAGAACATTCCCAGGTATTTTCAGCACACAGATCGATAAAAGAAACTTTTATCTAGCATCTGATACGAGAAGCACAACAAGAAACAGTTACGTGCTCAAGTTATTAACCAAAGAGAAAGTCGACGAAGAGAATCGATAAATGTTACTTAGGACCTAATGCAATGTTCAACTTGATTTTCCTTCATCCCGTCAGCCTTGTTTTGTATAGTTGTTTGTAGCTCTATGGTGGACATAACGTAACGGCACAACATTTTCACAGCGGTACAGAACTCTATCACTTCTGTTGTTTACTGCTGTTTTTGCATAAGAAACGTGAAGGTTCTGAATATATAACATAAATCATTGGGCTTCATTAAGAGGTTCAGCTATAATTTTCAAGACCCATACACTATCAAATTATTATATATTACATACGTAAGAGCTATTCTGGAATACTGTAACCTAGTATGGAATCCGTACATTGCCATATACGAGGAACGCATAGAATCCGTCTAAAAACAATTCCTTTTATATGCCCTTCGCAAATTGAATTGGACCACATTTCTTTTTCTATCATATGAAGCACGCTGTATGCTCATCAACTTACAAACACTCAAAGAACGTCGTGAATTTGCAATGCTTTTCTTCATCAATGACATTATTTCACATCGCATAGAATCATCAGCAATACTTTCACAATTAAACTTCTTCACACCCTGTCGTCATCTAAGAACACGAAAATTATTCTCAGAAAAATCACACAGAACAAATTACGCAAAAAATGGCCCCTTCAATCGAATGATGCGACAGTATAATCTACACTGTGAAGTCATTAGCATCACTATGTCAAAAGAAGAAATTAAAACCCAACTAAAACATAATAGAAATAATGCATAGCATGTAAGTAAAACATTGTAACCATTGTATGTTTGTATGCTTAACGAAATAAAAAAAAAATGACAAAAACGTATGAATTTGTGACCAGCTACTTCTACTCAGAAACATCAGGAATTCTCCATCAAACATTTTTTAAGTTTTCCTTTTTTTCCGTATAATTTTCATCTAAAGCTTAAAATTGTTTTTGAAAACACGGCATAAAATTTAACTATTAAAAATTCTAAGCCTAGCACGGTGCCTCTGAAAGAAAACCTTAAAGAGTGAAAAAATCAGTATCTTTGAAACATCCACCAAATGAATTCTTAGGCTTGTCCTTTTCAAATTATGTTCTGTCGACCATCGATTACGTTTAAGGAATATTTATTAGTCCATTTCAGCCCAATAAATGTATCAAAAATAATTTAGAGATAAACTAGCCAACGGCTAAAAATCTCTCTAATAAAGTAAAAAAAATGTATAAAAAATAGAACATTTTGAAACAAGTCTCAAATGAAGGAGGAGCACCTAATATTTCGTTTGGTGAGAGTTTCAGCGATACTGTTTTTTATATCTTGGACATCAGTAAACAATCAAAATTCTGGGACTCAGTTTTCTGCGTTCTTGATGCTTAAATTTTTATCAAGATTCTGAAACATTATTTTGTAACTGAATTAGGGAGGGGCATTTGTCTCTCTGCTCACTCTAGCTATGCCCATGCATTTTAAGAAGGAAGCGTTTCGGGAGATTGCTTGCTTCGTTTTATTTACAGTTCAAATTATGTCTATGTTCATGTTTATCAAGCTGTCGAATAAAACGTAATATTAGCAATGAATCTTGTGAGGAATCTGAAGAATTTTATGAATGTGTTGAAGTTTACGATAGTGCGCTGCTCAATAAATCAAATATTTGATTAGCAAATGTCTCGTGCTGCCGGCAAAGAAGTGGTTTGCAATGGTGATGGTTGATCAGTCAAACAAATAGCAACTCGATTTCTCGAAATGCTTTTCATGATCGGTCATTTAAAGCGTCTTAATCACAAGTCATGTGAATTGACCAACATTACACAATCGTGCTCGTCATATTGAACTATTTAAGAAACTAGCTCACTTGTATTTCTGAAAACCCATATGGAAACTCTTATCAGAAATGAAAACCCTTCGAAGGGTCTGGTCTTTCCATAGGTGGGTTGATTCAGAGTTTTCGGGTATAAATGTTGCATATGTGGTACCATCAACCCGTAGTGCGCTAGTCAGCCTAGTAGCTTCTGACGTCACAGTTTACACTAGTAACCCCAGGAGTGCGTTTTGGCCTCTCCTACCCTACCAAACACACGCGCACTAGTCAAAGAGCCCATGCATTGATTATTTCACGCAAAGATGGGGAAAATATACCCCCTTCCCCCTTCGTCACGTTTTGCCTATACCTAATACATTGCTTGTCACATAATATTACTTGTCACATAATAGGGTTTTTGATCTAATTTCCGTCCTACTAAGCACAACCTGCGCTTTACCTTTCTTTTTTGAACGAACTTAAACAAAAAATGGAATATTTCTGTCTGAAGGTGTGAGGTATGTGTGTGGTCGAGTTATCAATACAAAGGTGTGAAGGGGAAAATGAGAGGAAAATTGAAACACGAAATCAAACTTTTTTGATTCTGCATCAATATTTTCGTCATTAATATTTGCATCATTTGACAATACTTTTGAGTATGAACCATTGTAGTGGTAGTGATTGCCTCTCACCCCAGCAGGCCTGGGTTCAATCCCAGTCGGCACCACCGGGATGTTCTGAGGCATAACATCTCTGATCACGCCTTCCTGCGGAAGGGAAGTAAAGCCGTTGGTCCCCGGTTCATGAGTTGATGGGTCGATAGGTAGGGTCCAGGTGTGGGAGCTGCCTCCCTGGCGTCGGTAGCTTTGGTGCTCAGCACGGAAAACAAGATCGACGGAAAATAAATCAAGGAAAAAATAATATATATATTTTTGCTCGTATGGTGGCGCCACACACAAAAGAGGAACTTTCAAATCAAAAATATGAAAATTAGTCTTCAACGGGTTGATTCATATTAATAACGATATTAATACACACAGACAGTTTACCCAAGATCTCTAGACTTAATAATTTTCCGTACACAGTATTTGGGAACGCATAGCTAATAAGCGTTTTTTGAAATTAAGAGATTCAGGTCATGATTAAGCAACAGTAAGGCAAACATTTTGTTTTTCTTCTGTTCGGGACAAAAAACCACTGCGACCAGTAATTATATCCTTAAATTAGTGCATGACGTTTAACTCCTTCACTATTGAGAAATGATGAAGTAGGGTTAACTACCCCATTTTCGGCCTATTAAGCACAACCCGCACTTAGTCTTTCTTAATCTAGCGCAGTTTAGCACCAAACGGAATGTTATTATTACTGATGGCTTCCAAATTTATTTACCTTTCTGTACGTACCGTAAAATTGGATAAAGAGGAACCAATCGTTGATATATTGTCAAAAGTCTGCTGCTTCTAGACGTCAAACTCGGCCTACGGATTCTTAACTCGGCCTAACGCATTGAAACGCCATTGAAACGCAAATGAATTTACTTCGGCCTATCGGATGAAGATAAAAATTGATTCGGTCGGAGCGCTTCTTTTGTTTTTTGTGAATTATGGGTGCAAACTTTTATATCACGCGTTCTCATTGACTTCGTTCGGTAGCTTATTAACTAAAGTATCGTACCAAACTCATAATTGACTTGTTAACTCTGAAATCATGGAATTATTTTGTGTTTTCTGCATAATAGGCCCAAATTGGGCGATTTGGCCGAAGTACTTCTCTACCCTATTTGATGTTGATACAGTTGTCATTCTTGCCTTTATCGCAAGGAATCGATTCTAATTAAAAGGTCCCGCTATTTATACTCTTCAAAGAGTAAGGATACCATTTGTCAGTCAAAATTGGATTTCTTAGCAATAAAATTAAGCAATAACACCGATAATGACCATGCATCAGTACCCTAGTCTTAACCACTTCAAACTAGGGAACAACGAATAGAAGACTAGGAATCACATAGATGAAGACTAACTAACTCATTTTTACGTTGGTTCAAGATCATCCTTGGTGGACGAAGCCGAGTCTTGTCACTACACAGAAAGAAATCTGAATTTTAACTATCGCATAAATCGCCCTTCCTTTTGATTTTGAGCTATACTTGGCATAAACAGCGAAATCGTTTACAAGTTTGCACACAATATTGCTTATTTATGCAATATTGTGCTTCAATTTACACGAAATATCGCGTAAATTTATGCCAAATCTATCGTTAATTTTATGTACGCTATATCTCGCAGAAATTTACATGAATTTTTCAAACGGTTCAAGGTTGTGTTCCATTGATTACTTAAAAATCATGTTCCCCTAGTTTAAATAGTCAGGATTAAGAAACGGTGGTAGATCTTACATCCTGTAACGTACCACGAAAAGGTGATCTACCCACGTTACAGGGAAGGGTAAACATTTATCAATTATTATCATGTAAACCATAATTTTGTGACAATTTTTCACTTGTGTTAAAATTTGGTAATTTTGAATAACGCTATAAAAAATGGCGTGTTTTAGTAAACAATTACACGAATATCACACTACTGATCAAAATGATGTCTGAGATAAATTTGTAGGAAATAATAGAGGCTTCCTTGGAAAAAAGCACTAGGGTGGTTCATAATATCGATTTTGATCCTCCCAGCCAATTTGAGATCTTTTGGATGTGAACTCATACTGCACTAGCCCTTTGAAATTTAAATGGGGATTATTATAGGAAATGTAAACTTTTTGTTCTCACCGTCCTAGCCATTTGCCATAATGATTAACTGTCTAAAGCTTGCTTCAGATAGAATTGGAACAAAAACAATTGCCTGTATTTCAGTTATTTATTATTGAATTCAAGATCTTTTTTTATACAAATGTAGCGTTTTCTTCATACTTTTAAGAAAAAATACGGATAAAATTATTCGTCACGGTTTCGAAGGAATTCTCGGTTTTTTCCTGTAACACGGCTCATTAGGCGGCGCACACCTTCTTCGTCCATCGTTTTAGCTATCTTATTCCACCAGGTCTTCATCTGATTGATGTCTTTGACAACCTTTCCCTTTGCCTTGAGTCTCCTCTTCATGATTGCCCAGTATTTCTCAATAGGGCGGAACTGGGGGCAGTTGGGTGGGTTAAGGTTTTTCGGAACAAACTGGACCCCTTTCTCTGCATACCATTCTTGAACGACTTTGCTGTAATGACAGCTTGCCAAATCTGGCCAAAACATTACGGGATGGTCGTGGGATCGAATGAACGGCAAAATTCGTTTTTGGAGACACTCTTTTTGGTATAGTTCCGACGTCATTGTCTTATTTGTAACGAAAACTTTCGTTTTTTTGCCACAGCTGCAAATGCCCTGCCAAATCATAAATTTTCGTGCAAAATTGTTGGCAAAAACAAATTTAAATTGGGCTGGAACATCCCCCTGAGCCGTTGCCAAGTAAAATTTTTGACCTGGGATTTGCCCGAAGTCTGCCTTGACATAGGTTTCATCGTCCATCAGAAGACACCCGTCGAACTTGGTCAGCACCTGGTCGTATAGCTTCCGCGCACGTATTTTGGCCACACTATTCTGTTTTATGGTCCGATTTGGCTGTTTGCTAGCTCGATACGACTTGATTCCTTCCCGGAGTCGAGTTCTCCTCACGGTACTATGGGCAGCACCGAAATTTCTGGCCAAATCACGGTCCGACAGATTGGGATTCCTCTTAATCGTCTTCAAATATCTTACCACGCAGTTTCCGGTCGACAGTTCCACTCCGACGATTGGCTTGAGGCTTCCGAATCGTCGTCAATGTTTCCTTATACCGTTTGATAACGCGCCATACGGTATTTCTGGGCAATTTCAGCTGTTTAGCTAGCCTAGATGCAGACCACAATGGATTTTCCAAATAACTGTGCACAATTTTTTCCCTTCTTTCGACTTCCATGTTGATTGTTTACAAAGTACAGTCGATTTGCGGAATGTCAAAAATACATACGTGAAGCTGACAAAATTCCCGACACGTGGGCGTCAAGAACTTCCAAATCCGTCCACCAGGAGCACCACAATATGAGCAAAAGTTTGTTCCAATTCTAAATGAAGCAAGCTTTAGCTTGGTTTCCAGCTTTTCTCAGCTTCAGCTTTGCTGGTTACCACTTTTTAATTGAACGATAGATAATTAGTTATTAACTAATTAGGAAGATGATGTTCTTCTTATATGCTCCATAAACTGTTTAGAATTGGAACTGAATTGGAATTGAAAAGTCCCTACTACTATGTCAACATGCAGTGTTGTTCTGAATGCATACGATTAATCCGATATGAGAAAGCTTTCGGCTTTGAAATCAATAAATAACTAATTTTCTTTACGTTGAATCAAAAAGTGATCTTCATTAAAGTTTTAGCTGAAAATTATAGCATACGTACAGGTAGTAAGCTGACTCGCTAAGCATTATGCCAAAGTAGCTTTTTGACCGACCAAATAAACAAAATTGCATAATTGCAATTATGACGAGAACACTTTCCACATAGTCATTCCCATATAAACTACAAAGGCCAATGTAGTATGAGTTTACAACAAAATGAGCTTAAATTTTGAGATAATTATCAGGAACTGATTTATACTGATTGAGCGTGGAGGACACTTTGGTCCACCCTAATAAAGACTGTTTAAAATATAATTTTTGAAAGGAAAAATTAATAAGTGATACAAATTTAAAAATGTATCTTCAAATATTTGTTGAATAGTTTTCACTAAACATTTCAAATATTGTGAAATTAAACACTTTTAATTTAACATCAAGTTTCAGAAATTTTTCTGAACTTTTCTTTATAGACAACATTTTGGTATTTTTCGCACAGGATATTATTTAAACAGTTTTTAGAAAAGTTGTTTTAACAAATATCCCTAAAATTTTGTAACTAAAATAACAATTTTAAAAATAAAAAAAAAGTTTAAAATCACAAAATTAAGCATTTTTACTTTTATGTGAAAAATATTGAAATTTTTGGTTGATATAGGGGACAGTGGATTTAAGATTGGGCCCATCGCTAAAAATCTGCTATTTATCAATTTTATCTAGATGAACCACTCTAGCGGCGTCAGTGGTATAGTGGTAAGCGTGATTACCTCTCACCCCAGCAGGCCTGGGTTCAATCCCAGTCGGCGCCGCCGGGATGTTCTGAGGCATAACATCTCTGATCACGCCTTCCTTCGGAAGGGAAGTAAAGCCGTTGGTCCCCGGTTCATGAGTTGATGGATCGATAGGTAGGGTCCAGGTGTAGGAGCTGCCTCCCTGGCGTCGGTAGCATTGGTGCTCAGCATGGTAAACAAGATCGACGAAAACAAATCGAAGGAAAAAAAAGATGAACCACTGGGACGGCACTAATGGATATTTTTGGTCGCTATTGAAAATTTAGTTGATTGCTGAATTTATGTATGGGCTCAAATTAGGGGCATTTAGGCCGACATTACATCCATTTCCGCTAGATGATTTTTTGATCTTTTAATCCAAATTTACTAAAAATTTGTTACAGTGATCATCTGAGTTACGAAAATCATTTTTCGGTATAACTGTTTCATTCAATTATGTACGCACCTAGAATCCTGAAAAGTTCATGTTCCTTAAATTTTATGTAGGGAATCTGCACCAGTTTGACCATTGCTGCTGTTTAGACCGTATGATATTTCCAGAGTTTGCTCAGTAGGGTGCACAGCAAAAAATTCTGAATTTTAATTGTGACGTAAAGATACATTCACGTAAACTTGTATTTCATTTCAGGCAAACGAGCAACTTGTAAGCAATGTTGTTTACAAAGAATGGGTGAAGTTTGTAGGGCGGATTACAACCACCTTTTTCCCAATAATATACTGATTTGTATTTACATCCCCAGCAACTGTGTCAAATTTGAATGGGTTGAGTGAAATTTGAATTTGTGGAAGAATTTTAAAGTGGATTGGAAAATGTATGGAAACGGCAAACATATTGGTTTTCTTGTCAAAAGTTTCACAAATGCTCAATTTTTCCCATTGAAGAAAATGTAAGGTTCTAGATCAAATAGCAAATAAAAGAAAAATCAGGCTGAGATTGATTGGAGTGAGAGGCAGTCACGCTTACCACTACACCTCCGGCTCCGATGAATTTAGGACGCTTAAAAATGAACCAAAACGTAGGTCAGCAAATTTGTTGAATTTTTAAATTGATATTTTGACACAACAATTTAGCCGTTTTAGCCGAGGTTTATGCCCAAAAATCAATTTTTAAGGCCTTATTACCCGCTTATATTTTCTGTGAAATTTTTTTTTTCTCTATTAGGTGAAGTTTTACGATTTTTGGCAATTTGGAAGTGTCCAAAGTAAGCGGCACCAGTGGTGTAGTGGTAAGCGTGATTGCCTCTTACCCCGAAGGACTAAAGCACACATACTTTTAGGTCACCACAAAACCGAAAAAAAGTTGTCCAATCGAGCAAAACTGTGCATTTTGACGGTTCGATTGGAACTATTATGCAACGCTTCATGTAAGTCGAAGGAGGTTGTGTCTGACCCATTTGAGCTGCTCATTGGGCAAACTGCGCTGAAAACTTTGTCAAAGATCGCAAATCGATTAGAATTCTGTGCAAAAAGGTATAAACCATTCATCTTGGGAACTTCAAGCGAAAGCTTGCTGATCTCATATACGCCAGATAGGAGTACTAGGCCAAAAATTAAAGTTTATACATTCAAAGTGTTTTTATGTTACTTCATACGCGAAGTTAGCGATTTTCAGAGTTGGTTGGAAATGCTAACATGAAACTTATTTAGTGTGATAATTTATTAGCTAGAGAATGATCTTTTAGTAGAGAGTAGGTGGATAGTTCCGTTAGAGTACGGCAGTATGAAAATTGAATAGAAGTTGAAAATGAGCGAAGGGCCATTAATGCGGCAATTTTTGAAGATAGATGCACATCTTTTGCCTAACCCGTACGATGTACGCGGAGACTTGAAGTATGTCTCAAAGTCTACAGGCAAAAAATGTGCGTCCTTTTTTTGCTCATAAACTGACTGCGGCTGTGGAATAGTTCTAGCGACGTTTTCATCACTACCTAAAGCCCCAAGTTGCGAGAGCATTTCCAGTCGATGGTGTGTTATAATGCAATTCTTCTTTACCCAACTATTGTGTTGCTCCTCTCGTAATGACCAACGTGATCATCTCAGAGAGAAAGTAGTAGGTTGGTTGTTGTGTGCTGTACCATCATCAGCATTGTTGACGGCTACTTTAAATGAAAATGGTTATATGGTAGTATTGGTAGATATTTACATTAATCAGCAAAACAATTTATTAAAAGTAGGTACTTAATAAAGAAAATATAATCATTTTAAAACTCCTCTTGTACACTCTTGAAATTTGAATCAAATTGAAGTCAACATTATTTCCAACCCGGAAATTTCCTTGATTACACCGGGGATTCAACCCACCATTCCCAGTATTGCAGACTGAGCAAAAAGAGAGCTAAATAAGGTAGTAAATTTCACGTTAGGTAAGCCATATTATGAACTTTTGCATTATTTAAAAATATTTTCAACTAAGTTATCTAGGATTATCTTACTTCAGATAAGTATAATGTTTTCTTTACAAAAGCTTACTAAGTTTTGTTAGTTTTTAGTTGTAGAATCTAATAATTGTGGATCTTAGGTTAGATAGCTTTGTATATTATTTTCCTTTTTTAACTCCTGAAGGCAAAGTGGTTTTTTGCAATGTATGCATTTTTTGCAAATTTCAGGAATTCTGATTCCAACCTTTTTCTGCTTAAGGAAATATGTAGATGTTTTCACATTTAACGTAAGACCCATCACAGACGAATCACCGGACAATGTTACGTAAGAAATATATTCAGGGGATGTAACCGATACTTACCATTTGGTTTTCGTATAAGCAATCTAAAAATTGGTACCATGTCTTACCTAGAATGACCCAAAGCATTGAAATTGCTCGCAGTCCATGGATGGAAGGAATTGTATCGTTCCCAACATTTTTATCACAAATCGATTGAAAATTAGTTACCACGGAGAATGACAAGAGCAACTCAGCACATACAGCTAAAAAAAAAAGACAACATTAAAAGAAAATCAATTCATTTACGATCAACTCCTGGTTTTACCAATTTTTTCCTCCTCTGTTGTTACTGGTTCAATGGCTAAGTTTTCATCGGAATTATTATTGTTTACTCCAGTTGGAATGCTGAATGACTTATTTGATTTTTCAGGCAGCCCTTGCGTGAGGTCATATGTCGTACATCCCAGACCTGAAGATGATTCGGAATTGAGATCCTTTGAATAGTTCTTCATCCTCATTTTATCAGCAAATCTTTTCTTTAGTACTAAATCATAACCAGTGCCTCCAACAAGCAGCAGTACGATGATAAGAGTGACGGAGCTGAAAAAAAACGTATTTTTTAATCTGCTTAGTAGTTATTATATATTCTTAAATATGAATAATTATATTAAATATGAATAATTATACTAAATATGAATAATTATATTAAATATGAATAATTATTATATTATACGAAAAAAGTTGTAATATCTTAATTAATCCATCAGCAATAAGATCAACTCTTTATTTTTTCAACCAAATTCTCATGAACTCTATGGATGGAAGAGAACTTCAAAGCAGCGCTGCTTCACGGCCCACATCTCATAAACTACTACTCCACACCTCATCAATTTAAATGGTGATTAGAGTACCGGCATATACTAATATAGGCACAATAATGATCAAAATTAAACAAATGGCTTGTAAATGTAACCCGACAGATAAAGTATAAAACGTATTCTTAAAATTGCATAACCTTTCCAATTAGATTACACTGCGATAAAGCTTCTCTTGATGCATTGATGTAGACATCGGACAGAATCAACTCTATTCTGAACAAATATTTAGTAGAGCTTCTCTAAAGAACCAGATCTATAAGTTTATGTTGATGACCTCCGCACGCTATGTTTGAAGGCGACTTTTATTCAAAGCGAATGTACCTCAAATTTTATTTTGGGACCTTTAGTTTTATAATCTGTAAGATTTAAAATATTTCATCGGTAATTTTTTTTTAATTTTTTAATTTTTTTAATGATAAAATACATTTTGATTTAAAAAATATTGAAACAAGATGTCGCAAATCTAAAAACAACAGCTTTTTCCTCTAATTCTAAGAAAAATTTAAATGTAATTTTTTTTCTGTGTTGTCATGGGAAAAAATTGGACTAAAAAACCGCAAATTAACCTCTTCTTTTTCTTATTCCTCTTAAGGGGAAGTTCACCACTCCGGATAAAATAATTACGTTTTGATTTTTCCAAAAATATTGGAAAAAAGTATCAAAAATAAAAAAAAAAAACATTTTTCTAATTTTTCAAAGAAAATTCACGTGAAAAACCATTTTTTATAAGTCATTATGGCATAAAGTTGGACTCAAAAGACCACAAAACGTTGACTTTTCGGTTTTACTGAGGGTTCATTTTTTTTTCATGATGATATAAAAAAAATTTAAATGTTGAAACTGATTTTCTTGGATTTTTGATAATTTTTCCCAATATTTTTAGAAAAATAAAAACGTACCGAATTTTTTTTTTCGTGCCGGTAAACTTCCCCTTAAGTTCAAACGTAAGGTCTATGTGCCTACTGTTATTTATATTATTGTTGTTGTCATGAAATGAGATACAGAAAAATGCAGATCGTCAAATGCCTTTGTATAAGTATCCCAAAACTATTGTAAACACAAATAGTGACATCACTATTTGTATGGGCAGCATACGGAGCCCTGCGGATATAGTTGAGATATCGCTTATATCGTACAGTATAGAGTTTACATCCCAGCTCGTGATGTGTGGAGATAGAAGGTGTGGTCACCGAAGCGAATCTGACCCCGAGATCTTGGAAAAGCAGGCGATTGGCCGTTTCAAAAACCCATTCGTTCCCCCGGTGAATATACTGGATGTCCAAAAACTGGGCTCAGTATCTTTCAGCGAGGGTAAAAAAAGTTTTAACCCCACAGACTCGTTTCGTGTGACCTTTTCTGGTTCAGCCATTCCTCACTACATCAAGCTGGGAAAATTTCTACTACCTGTACGTTTATCCGTTCCTCGGGTCATGAACTGCCAAAACTGTAAGTTGGGACGTACGGCTTCCCACTGTGACAGCAAGGCACGCTGCACCAAAATGCGAGTACTGAAAAGGAACTCCTTCTCATTGTCTCTCGTCGTGTCCGGTGTACAAACAACGCGGGGAGAAACTACAACGCTCAATAAGAAACGTTCCAGGCAGTCTTTTGCAGAAATCCTGAAGACAGCCACACCATCGACCAACGACAAAAATCCCTTTTCTCTTTTGTCAGATGACGAGACTGACTCTGACTTGACTGAGGAGGGAACTTCTTTCAGTTTGCCGGAAGGTTCTGCACGGAAACGGAAGCGCATCCGTTCGCGGATTGTTGAAAATAAAGAACTCCAAATCAGCTTGCCCAAATCAAGGAGTAGTGATAAAAAGGAGACTTCTACTGAACTTCCTGGATTCCGCAGAACTCACTACATCCAGGATTTTCCACCTCTCTCGGGGACATCAAAAACCCCTGATACCCCAATTTTCAGAACAGAAGCCCCTTTTTCTTCTGGGTTGTTCTCATTTGATAACATTGTGGACGGTATCCTCAAGTATCTCGATATTTCTGATCTTCTGAAAAGCATTGTTCTGGCAATGCTTCGTACTGTGAAGACCCTCTTGAAGCAATTGACATTGAAGTGGCCCCTCCTTGCAGCAATCATTTCCTTCGATGGATAATTTTCCAAACGAGGTCGGGGATTTGATCACTGTTCTACAGTGGATTGTCGAAGTCTTATTCCTAAATTAGACTCTTTTAAGTTTTTAGTTCACAATAATGATTGTGATGCATATGCTCTTTGTGAAACTTGGCTCTTTTCAGTTGTCGATTTTCCTTTTAATGATTTCAACATTATTCGACTGGATCGTGAGGATTCGCGTGGAGGAGTTGGAGTTGAAGTTGTCGCATGTCACACTATTGTTAAAGGCAAGAGTCTTTGTATTGCTTCTGTGTATATTCCTCCCCGAGTTTCAAATAATCAAAAACAACTTTCAGATATCTATTCAGTTCTTCAAACTCCGCGGTTGATTATGGAGACCCACGGTACAGGCTGGGGGAACTGTATGATGACAACCGTTCTACTTTGATATATGACCTCTGTGACAATTTCAATATGTCAATTCTTAATAATGGAGAAGTAACATGTTTGGCTGGTCCATCCTCCAATGGAAGTAAATTAGACCTCACACTTCCAGGATCCAGGATCCCCACGGTAGTGATCACATGCCGATCAAAATTTTGGTTGCCAATGGGTTCAATCCGTCGGAATCCGTTAACATCGCGTACGACCTCACTCGTAATATTGATTGGACAACGTTTAAGACCGCGATAGATGGAGCCCTAACGTTGGTAGAAGAGCTTCCACCGACAGCGCGCTTCGAGCTCAAACTCGGCCGGTTCCAGGAACGTCTTTCCGTAGGAAACCTCCTTCCCCTTGGTGGGACCAGCAATGCACTGAGGTTTATCGTAAAAAGTCCGACGCGTTTAGGCTTTTCCGGAAACGCGGCAAACCCGAGCATTTTGAAGCGTACTCGACTCTTAAACGCGAACTCAAGAGCCTCATCAAAGCCAAGAAACGCGGTTACTGGCGGCAATTCGTGGACGGATTATCGCGCGAAACGTCGATGAATACGCTTTTGAACACGGCGCGAAGGATGCGTAACCGGTCTTCAAACAACGAGAGCGAACAGGAAGCAAACAGATGATTCCTCGCGAATCGACAAATCCAGTAGACGAGATCAACCAGCCTTTTACAATGCTGGAGCTCTCACTCGCGCTCCTTTCGTGTCGCAATTCGGCTCAGGGGGCTAATAGGATCAAGTTCGACTTGTTGAAGAACCTCCCAGACGTCGCTAAGAGGCGCATGTTGAACTTGTTTGGTCAGTTCCTGGAGCTCAATATTGTTCCAGATGATTGAAGACGAGTGAGAGTAATAGCCATTAAAAAACCTGTGAAACCCGCGTCAGAACATAACTCGTATCGTCCCATTGCGATATTATCGTGCAATCGAAAATTGTTGAAGAAAATGATCCTTTTTCGCCTCGACAAATGGTCAAACCACCTGCTCTCAGATACTCAATTTGGTTTCCGTAGGGGTAAGGGAACGAACGACTGTCTCGCGTTGCTTTCCACAGAAATTCAGTTGGCTTTTGCTAAAAAAGAGCAAATGGCTTCTTTCTTGGATATTAAGGGGGCTTTAGATTCAGTATCAGTTGAAGTCCTTTCAGACAAAGTCCACGCTTATGGCCTTTCCCCATTGATTAATAACTTTTTGTACAATTTGCTGTCAGAGAAACATATGAGCTTTTCTCATGGAAACTCTACAGCTTCTCGATTTAGTTACATGGGTCTCCCCCGGGCTCATGTTTAAGCCCCCTTTTGTATAATTTCTATGTCAGAGAAATTGATAACTGTCTTAGTGACAACTGCACGTTGAGACGTGGGCTGTCCAGCTAGGTATCGAATTCTCCTCGGAGAAAACTGAGTTGGTCGTTTTTTTCTAGGAAGCATAGCCCAGCACAACCGAAGCTTCAACTTTTGGGTAAGCCGATCACTTGGGGTCTGGTTCGATTTCAAATGCACCTGGAGATCCCACATTGAGTATCCGAGATGAAAATGCCAACAAAGGATCAAATTTCTTCGTACAATTACCGGAACGTGGTGAGGAGCCCATCCGCAAGATTTTCTAACGTTGAACCGGACAACGATTTTATCGGTTTTAGAGTACGGTAGTTTTTGCTTCCAGTCGGCGGCTAAAACACATATCATCAAACTGGAACGTATCCAGTATCGTTGTCTTCGTATCGCGTTAGGATGCATGCACTCGACTCATACGATGAGTCTAGAAGTGTTGGCGGGCTCCTCACCCGTTGTGAAGTTATGAACCCACTGGTAATCGAAAATTTTGAGAAGCTTCTTGAGCTCAACCCTCAAACTCGTACGTGTACATAACACAGGATGTCAGCCCTTCACAATAGAATCCTCACCGTGTACACTTTTCCGACCTCGCCAATTCAGTTAGTTTTGATTTATCTATGACGCAAGAGATTCGCGGAATCCTAGAACATCATCGTTCCATGATTGTTCCGTCATTATACACTGCAAAGTTTGGCCAAGTTGATTCCGCAAGATCGTTCCCCACAGATGGATCACTGATAGAGGCGTCAGCTGGTTTTGGTATTTATAACGAATTTCATAACGCCTCTCGAATGCTTCAAGCTCCTTGTTCCGTATATGTTGCTGAGCTGGCTGCAATACATTATACGCTAGAAACTATCACCTCACTTGCACCAGATCATTATTTTATCTTTACGGATAGTCTTAAATCTGTCGAGGCTATTCGCTCCATGAGGCCGGTAAAGCACTCCTCGTATTTGCTCATGAAAATACGAGGTCTTCTAGCGGTGCTTTATCTTTAAGATCTTTGGTCATCACCTTTGCATGGGTCCCATCTCATTGTTAGATTCCAGGCAATGAGAAGGCGAACTCACTTGCTAAGGTGGGCGCTATGCAAATCACAAATCACCTTCAATGAATTTTTTTTAATTTATCGTCAACAGTCGCTCGCGAGCTGGCAGAATAAATGGAGTGAAGGGAGTTTGGGACGATGGCTATATTCGATCATCCCTAAGGTATCGAAGAGTTCTTGGTTCAAAGGGTTGGATGTGGGTCGAGACTTCATTCGTGTGATGTCTCACCTCGTGTCCAATCACTATTCGTTAAACTCTCACTTGTTCCGTGTTGGGCTGGGGGACAGCAAACTCTGTGAATGTGGACAAGGTTACCAAGACGCAGATCCCATCATTTGGTCTTGTGCTGAGCATCGTGGAGTCAGATCTGAGCTGTACGATTCCCTTCGGGCTCGAGGTAGACAACCTAATGTTCCAGATCAGGTGTTTTGGCTAGACGTGATCTGGAGTTTATGAAACTTATATGTATTTTCCTGAAGAATATTAACCTTAGATTGTAAGTTTTAATAACTTGTGTTTAGTTTGTATTTTGTGTGTTTGGTTTTGTTTAAATTTTTTTTGGTATTAATTGTAAAATTATACAGCTGATAACAAGTTGAATAGAAATAAATTCATGTTTTAGAAATAGTGAAATCTCCTCCTCTCTCTCCCCATCCATACAATCGTAAATGTCCTCTAACCTCGAGGCGACCACGAGTATTCGGTTCAATCTCTGTTACTCTAGATTTAAGATTAGGATTAAGTATGTATAACGAAAATGATAACTTGGCTCTGTAAAGTTTATTCGGTTGAGCCTGTACAAATAAATCAATTGATAAAAAGAAAGAAAAAAAAAATCAGAACGACATTGAATTTTTTAACGATACATAGGGTAGGTGTACCAGTCGTGGCTATATGTTCCTATTCCTATGGTGTGCTCCAATTATGTACTATGGAATTCCCATAGGCTATAATTGGAACACGCCATAATAGGAAAGTATAGCCATAACTGGTACACCTACCCTAATGCTATGTTCAGACTGGCGAATTATAACATGTCATAGGGCTATCTTGATGTGTTTTTCTGTAATATAAGTTATTATAACATGTTATAACTCTGCAGTCTGAACATAGCATGAAACACAATGAAAAATTATGTTTGTAACATCTTTAGCTACAATTTGGAGGTAGCCTAACAAAGTGTTGCTGTAATGCATCGAATACCAAACGGTTCGTTAATGTGGGTTGTACCAGTGTTGGCTAAATCATCAATCAAATGATATTTTTCCGCTCTCATACGCTCTCAATATCACGCGTGATATTGGAACAAAATATCATGCTTGATATTGATTTTACAGCTCCTTTGATATTGCGAGACTATTCACAACGTGCAAAAATTAAGCTGACAGTTGACTCGACACAAAAATGATTCCATTGTACTTACATCGTTTTCTTAGAAAGAGAAAGTATAGTTTGCTATCTCTTTTAACTCTTCACCGATGGCAGACACGAAGGGACTGCTGCCAGCCGTTATGGAAGTTTCGGTTGCGTTCGGGTGTAAAGCAAAGCTCATTAAACTCAATCTCACCACAGTTTGGTGAGATTTGCAGCTGGTGAGTTTTGTTAGCTTGATATTCTGAGCTGCGATATCACAGCTTGCAAAATCAACCGCAGTTTGTCTGCGAAAATCAAGCGTGATCTTGGACATTGGTGAAATTTGATTTTTTGATATTTTCTCAACACTGTTCTGTACATTGCAAGAAGATAAAATTGTGCAATGATTCTGAACGATACTAAGACGACATGATCAAATGTACGTGCTATTTTGAGCATGGTAGGAATTCATAATCAACTTTTTAAAGTATCCGGATTTTTGGGCTGAGTGTCTGAATTTCAATGCTTTACGGTGATTTGGGATGTTTTAGTTACGTGACTTTCTTGTTGCCTCTGCACCAAAGTTAGTATAACCCAAAACCATTTCAATTACGTTTAAAATTCCAGGAAATATATTCCTACCCACCATGAATTAACCTGAAAACTTCGAAATTTGATTGAACACAAAACTACTTATTGTTATGTAAAGCTTGTACAGAAAATGTAGTAACCACAATTACAATAAAATCTGGAACGTGAAGTCTTTCCACAAGGAAAAGTTGTTTAATGTCGGTGACCTCACGCCAACAATTTGGATATCTCTATTGGAAGGTTCACTTTTCATGGTCATCTCTACAACGTCACTTAGCTGACAGGATCCAGGAAGACACAGCCCCAATAAAACGGTCCTAGGCTGTGAATGAAAAATAAGTTTTAAGAAAGAACACACCAAAAATAATAGATAGAAATTTTACCGGTCCTAGCGTATGAGTATTATTTAGTAAAACTTTGAGCATGTAAAATCCTGGAATGAATGGAGGATTCTCATGCATCATATCTGATGCTCCAAGAAAATTTCCGTTAACGTAAGTAAAATCGGTGTTTTTGTTGGTTTTGTTGATACTTCTACTTGTGGTGCTTTTGCGATAAATAAAAGAGCACTGTGTAAGCGAGCCTGTCCAGTAGTTATTTCCCCAGAAGAATCCTTGATTGTACTTTCCGGATGAATCGTCCACTGAAAAACGAAAGAAAAAAATGGGTTGGTTATTGTTTCTATTTTTGTTATGGCTGAATTAATATTTAATTTGATAAGAAATGCTATTCATGGCTATAAATGGTCATCTTATTTTTTCGTTTATTTGCCACCAATAGGTAGGTATCTAAAATATAAAATTACTATGACTTTCTTCATTCATTTTATTTTTTAAACTTTTCAGCCTACAAGAACACTAAAAAGCGTAATGAGACCGATATTCTTTGTATACAGTACATAGTATCGTCAATATATTTTATATTTTCAGTGTTAAGCACTTAATGCCAAATACTATCTTTTCTCAAAAGCATCAGAACATTGATTTTAATGCTGTTATCAAACATGTATGTAATTAATGCTTCAATGATACTTTTGACGTAGACTACGTCTTACGAGAAGGTACTGGTGGTAAATCGAAAATTTAAAATTGCGACCGTCACGAAAAGGTGTAACTTTTTGAACGCTATAAGCTTTGTCATTTATCGATGAAATTAAAATCCGAATACACCAATTGATAGGAAATACCTTTCGTAAGCTGTTGCAATAAACTTTTTTTTTTAATTTTTCATAAAAAACTGTTTTAAAAATGGACAAATAAAAAGTGATAATTTTATCACTGTTTTCATGAAATAAACGTTCTCCCCAAACCCAGTCCTCATAATCAAGTACAATTTGGTTGCACATCGTGCACATGAATCAGAAAAGTTATAAAACATCGCTGCTAATGTGCCTCAACTCATTTTCGCTTCGGACGGCGGGTAAGCAGGTAGCAGCAGCAGCAGTAGCAGCAGTAGCAGTAGCAGCAGTAGCAGCAGTAGGAAGGCGGTTCCTGTCAAGCGCGCAGAGTTCGAGTTTTGCACCTCGAACTTTGCGCGTCGTTCTCGTCGAGATCATTGGCTGCTGGTAGTGGCGTCGCCTCGATGGCGCAAGCGCTCCTTGCCTGAATGATAACTAAATTTTCCCCTATCTGATGGTAGTACTAGCAGGCGTGGGCGAGCTACCAGTTACGCCAAATCGACGATCAAATGCGTTGTTTACAAAAGCTGATACGTTCCTTCGAAAAAGTAATCGAGAAAAACTTCTTGGGCTGTGTACCAATTGCCGAGTTAAATTTAACTCGTGGTTAAACGTGACATTTCGTAAGTTATTTTCAATTTTCGCTCGTATAGTAGGGTTATTCGATAACCACGAGTTAAATTCAACTCACCCATTGCGACACAGCCTTGGAAGTAAAATTAGGGCCATCCATAAATTACGTATATTTTTGACCAATTAACCCCCTTCCCCCTCGGAGCGTGTTTTTCAATACACCTAATACATGGCCGGTCCCAACTTCTGAAACCCCTCTCCTCCCGAGGGGGACGACTCTATCTACGATTCAGAAAAGATTGTGTTTTGCTGTGGCTAGCTGCGCGCACGCTGAGTAGATAGAAGTGCCGATTCTGAAGATTTCCTGAAAAAAGATGATGCTCGATGCAAGTAGATGACAAATGAAAGAAGATTTTTCGAAGATTGATTCGCTAGTGTGAGATTTGTTGAGCATCTTAACTTGAGATTTAGATGTATCGCACCGCCCCCCCCCCCTCGTCTCCTCCCTCAACTACTACGTTATTTATGAAAATTCCCTAATTATTGGGCAACACTGAAAGACAGCAGCACACACCACACAAAATGGGTTGGACTAAAGAGCCTGAATTTATAAAGAGACGACATGTCAAAATTGGAACAATCGATTGTCTGTCAAAGTCATAAGAAAAGTCATTCCAATCGAGCAGAAGACCTGTCAAATGGATAAAATGTCGCCTCTTTATAAACTCAGGCTCTTTAGGTTGGACATTTATGCGAAATTTCGGTATTGATAGTCAATATTTCGCGATCAGAACATTTTAACTTGAAATCCCTCCATTTAATTCTCGGTACATCTTTAATCTATTGATTGAATTAAAAAAAAAAATTAACATTGTTTTTTAAAGATTTCGTGCGTTTTGTAAACGCACATTCATTATTTTGCATTAGAAAACGGGAACGGGGTGTTTCTGTGGTGATAAAAAGGATAAATGTATAAATTATCAGACGGTACCTCAATTTATGCTTTTAGAGCATACTTTCAGGACCCATACACAATTAAAACACTATATATCGCCTATGTGAGGTCAATACTGGAATATTGCAGCATTGTATGGTCTCCTTTTTCAATCACGCACGAAGAAAGATTAGAATCCGTACAAAAACAATTTCTATTATACGCTCTTCGTAAATTAGGTTGGACATCATTTCCTCTTCATATGAAGCACGCTGCATGCTTATAAACATACAAACATTAAAAGAGCGTCGTGAATATGCAATGGTTTCATTTGTAAACGATATCGTTTCGCAACGCATTGACTCCACAGAACTTTTATCAAAATTAAATTTCCATGCACCTACTCGGCAACTCCGAAATCGAAATTTATTTGCCATAAAACATCATCGTACAAATTATGCAAAATATGGGCCATTAAACCGCATGATGGGCTCTTACAATCAATACTGCGAAACCATTGACTTTACAATGTCTCGGCATAAACTAAAACAATATTTTTACTCCATAAGGCATTATAACTCATAAAAAATAGGAAAGCTGACATTGCTTAATTTTTATTAAAGAAAAAATTATACTTTTAACCTTTTGTCCAAAGTGGTTGCATAATTCTTCAAGCAGGAGGGCTTGCAATGCTTATCTCTTAGCATAAATAGAGGTACCGTCGAGTTTTTTTTAGTTCTAGGTTCTGAAATTCGACAGTGAGCGCTCAAAAGGGCCTACTTGTAATGTTCGATTCACTTCATCGATTTTCTGTTTACAGCTAAGCGAAACAATTCAAGCTGAACATTGCATTACGTCCTAAGTAACACTAGCATTCTCCTTGAATCCACTCGGCCCAGATATTTTCAGCACACATATCGATAAAAGAAGTTTTTATCTAGCATCTAATACGACAAACACAACAAGAAACGATTCTGTGCTCAAGTTATTAAGGCTGTGTTCCATTTGGTGAATTTTTGCTTAAATTTGACAAATGGAAAATTTTCAAATAAACCTGCTATTCCAGCAGACTTATTTCTGACAGACAAGGAATCAATTTGACAGACGCTTTCTCGAAAATCGGCCGATCTACAACAGAGGGATTTTCGAACATCTTAATTTATTTTTGAAGTGTCAAATCTAAGTGAAAATTTTCCAAATGGAACACAGCCTTAGTATTTTTTTATTGGTTCAATCGGTAGATAAAAGATGTACCGAGAACTTATTGGAGGGATTCATGATATCATCTCGATCAACTATGAAATGTTGCATAACATTGATGCAAAATTGTGCACTCCGTTTTTGTATGTGCATTTATTTTTAGCGTTTTGAAGTTGAATTGCTGAGGATCAATCTCATTACCATAGAAAAATTTCTAGAGTACAGATATCAGCTCTCACAAAACTTATAACAAAGAAACTGGAACTTCACGTTTGTTGCAGTCCAGTACACAGGAGTTTCAATTTCATGAGTGATGTCACAACTGTCCTAGAAATCTTGAAGTGATAGGGAATATCAGCCATCATGACGGTCATTGTTGAACGCTTCAATGAATCACCTTAAGAAAGCCTTACTCATATCTGATTGTAATTTAGGAACCAAATGAAATAGAATATGTATTCGCATTTTTATGAGGTCCTGAATTTAACCAAGTTTTACTAAGAAGGAAATCCAAAATATGTACATAGGACCGAAATCATAGGTTACTTCTACTGTATTTCACTACACAGCTTAACGTACACACTACGAAAAAGACATGTAAATTTCAGTGCCCTGAGACCGACACATGCAAGCGGCCCTTTTGACATAAGAATAAGTTGAAAAGGACGAGAAAATCAATTCAATCAAATGCACTTTTCGTCGAGTTGTATATGTTTCAGTTCCAGGACACTTAATTTTACATGCCACGTTTGTTTACGTTCCATGATTTACGTCAAAGCTGAATTACGTCTCGTGTAAAAATAATAATTTCTAAGTGTGTAGTCTACGTCAACCCTGCGGTCATGTCTTGTACACAACCCCACCAAAATTTTTCAATCAGTTTGTTTAGTATGGTTTCAATATCCAAACGGACTTCACGGTGCCGAGAACCAGTAAATAATAGTATAATTATGAATCATATTTATTAGAAACATTGTTTAGAATATAGTTGAAGATGCTTATTTCAAATAACAGACTAAAGTGGTAATTTTTATATGATAGATGAGGAAATGAAAGTATAGAGTTGATAGTTCCGTTAGAGTACGGCAGTGTAAAAATTGTATATAGAGTGTAGAAAGCGAGCAAGGACAACTTTTTAGGATGGTACAAATCGGTTTGATCATCTCTCTTTACCAAACTCCCCCGTTAAAGAGGGATGGTGAGGGGTATTCCACTAGCGGGAGGTAAAGTGAGATGATCAAACCTACTCAAGGCTACTTCAGAGCCTACCGCTTGGGCAGGAATTCATCCGATGCCTCTCCACCTTACAAAGTAAACACAAATTTTAGATCCCTTGACAGAGTATGTTGCCCTTCTGATTGAGGAAATGAAGCGAAGAATCTCCTTTTTTTACGTTCATGTATATACCCCCTTACACCTGTGTACATGTCGAGGCCCAACACTGAAAAAAGTTTTCACTTAGTTTCTATTAGGAACGCACATAGTATTTTTCCAAAAACAAAAACAATGATTTTTACCTGAATATCACATAGCATTAGAAATTCTATATGAGAAATCATATAGATTTCATTGGACACATAACGTTCATGTGATTTAGTGGTGCAATTTCCAATTATGGGATCACATGAAAGTTATGTGAAATTCACATGGATATTTTCCACTAATTATGTGATTTATTTTATGAGTGAAGTCTGCAGGGAGTTTGAATGTGCAATGTGTACTTATTGACCAATGCACCGAATGAACTCACGAAAAAATTTGACTTTTGAGCGGTGCCGTGTTTACTAAAAATGAACACATGATGTAATGCTCGCGTATCTTTAGAAAAGGTTCTATCAACTTTTATAAAAAAAACTTGTTAGGCCCTTTTCTCACGAGCTGAAGAACACCCACGAAAACCAAACCACTATCGGAAAGGGGAGAATTCACCCTATCCGATGGTGTTGTTGGTTTGCATGGGCGTACTTCGGTTCGCGCGAAAAATGTCTAACAAGTTTTGTGTACATAATTTGATAGGACATTTTTAAATGTTACGCGAGTATTATTCATGTGTTCATTTTTAGTACACAGGGCACCGCTCAAACGTCAAATTTATTCATGAAGGTCATTCCGTGCATTGGTCAATAGTGGCTTACACGGTAACCGCAAAATACCCAATAATGACTACAAAGTAAGCATTTTCGAGGGAAACTGGGGCTACCCATTAAATGAGTAAAATTTACCCATTTACGAGTAATTAAAACTACAAAAATAAGTAATAAGTATTCATTTGTGAGTAACAAATACTCATAAATGGGTAATCTTTTTCATTTAATGGGTAGTCCCAGTCTACCTCGAAAATGCTTATTTTGTAATCAATATCGAGTCTTTTATAGTCATTATTGGGTATTTTGCGGTTACCGTGTATAGAGACTCTCTTCTGAATATAAAACCTATGACAGACGTAATGTAGAGTAAACCAACCAATAGTGGAGGTACGTTGGTGCAATATGTTCCTATAGTGGCTTATGGAGACTCCATAAGCGACTATAGGAACATATTGCACTAAGGTACCTGCACTATTGGTACGTTTACCCTAGTTAATAAATTTAAGAAGAGGGACATTATGTCTGCCCTAGGTTTTATATTCAGAAGAGATTTCGAACAAGGCTACCGCATTACGTGTCAGTTTTGCTATGCGCCAAGTTCGCGCACGCAAGCGTGTCGTGTCATGAAAAACAAGAACGCACAAGATTGTTCATTCGGGAAAATAGCATTTTGGTGTTAATTGGTTCCCGTGCGCAGAAGAAAACTGCAAGAGTTTATCGGAATGAATCGTTACTTCAACCAACTGCGAGATGTAAATTATAGTTTTTTATAAAAAAAAAATTAACCGCATCCATAAGTAAACACGTTATGAACAGATTCTTTAATGTGGTCATCGGAAGACTTTTCAAATAATAGAAAAATATTAGTCCACGCCAATTTTATGAAGTAAATACATTCCAGTCAATACATTAAACCTAAAAAACTATCTTATAAAGGTTCTGCTCGAAAAATTTATACTCTGAATGCTTTTTCACTACAGAGAATTTCTAGGCCAAAAAGCAACAATGGATCGAGACAAGGAGCAGTACAACGATTTAAGGCAGAAGATAAACCCTAAAATTTTGCAAGCTTTGTCGACGGCATACGAGATGTGCAGCTTAAAGGAGAGTTGTGTATCCAGAATCACACCTAGGTCCTTAATTTGGGTGACGCGCTCAATTTCAGTGCATAACAAAACATACTTGAACATAATAGCCTCTTTCTTGCGCGAAAAAGAGACTACTGAGCATTTGGACGGGTTAACCTCCATATGATTCAGAATACACCAATCACCAAACGTATTCATCATCACCAAACGTAACTGACCTTGAAGGAAGCAACAGTCTTCAATTGAGTGAATTCGAAGGAAGAGTTTAAGGTCATCTGCGTAATTTAATCATGGTCCCTCAATTACTAGATTCACGTCGTTGAAGTAAATCAGGAAAATCAGCGGTCCCAGGCGACTACCCTGAGGTATGCTGGACGTGGCAGCGAACGTACGGGACTGGTGATCACCAATGACAACAGTAAGATAGCGATCGGTGAGGTACGACTGAAACCATAGCAAAACGCAGCCGTGGATACCAAGCCTGTATAGTTTTGCGATAGATATGCGGTGATTTAATTGATCGAAGGCTGCAAATAATTCAGTAAAAATTACATCCATCTGGGCACGATCCGACATACTGTTAGAGATGTAGGAAGCACACGCAGAAAAATTTACCGTCGAAACAAAAATATTTGAGGTAAATTTAAACGTAAACTCAGTTTGTTCTGGCCACAAACATAAACTAGGTTGATTTCAAATGTATTCTACGTTTGAATGCATTGATAATAATGTTTAAAACAAAAATAATGTGACGTTTATTTTAAAAATATTCGTGTTGAAAATAAACGTGAATATTTTTGATTTATTTGAAAACTATTTGCGATCAAAAATTAATATGTTTATTTTAAACATGCTTTTCATGTTTAAAATAAACAAACATATTTTGAAATTATTTTAGCATTTGAATGCTGAATAAATCAAAATAAAATGGATAGCAATTAAATGGAAATTCCTGCGATTATGGAAAGTCTGTGGATGTTTGGATCCGGGGGGCCGTCGGCGTGGGTGTCCGATCCGATCCAGTTCAGTAAAACCGGTGAAACTTTGTGATATTAGCGTCATTTTGTCGTTTCTGACGCTGGTCCTCATACCGGCCTCTTTCTAAGTATAGTGTTCGGGGATGATCTGTTTTTCTTTCGACGTCGGGTGGGGGGTGAGGATGATATGGGGATCGGTATCAGAATCGACGGATTGACGTTAGTATTGTGATGTTCAAGGCCGTTTTCGGTTAAGTTTGTCGAATGTAAACAAGAAGGAAAAAAGGACATGCTAAAAATTGATTACCCAGATTATGTATTGTTGAAATAAACATGCTTTTGAATTTAAATTAAACATACATATTTTTGTTGAAAACATGTTTTTAATTTACTTTGAACTATTCATATTTTTATTTAATAAACATATATATTTTTAACTTAAATGAATAAAATTTGGTTCCGTGTAAGGCACAGCAAGTTAGTGGCAGTGGAGCGACCAGCCATGAAACTATGCAGGTCGATACTAATATACGGCTTACAGTGAGCGAGTAAAGGCCGGCGCACAATAGATACGTTTTCGGGTTTTTTGACAGATAACGCATGGGCTAACTGTCAAAAAAACTGAAAACGTATCTATTGTGCGCCGGCCTTAATGGTTCCATAACAACGAGTTCGAACAATTTAGCAACAGCGCTAAGCGAAGTGATGCCACGGTAGTTGCCAACGTCCTGTTCGCTGCCTTGCTTGTGTACTGGAAACATGTGTGCTAGCTTCCAACAGGATGAGTTGTTTATTTTTGTCAAGATAAACAACTTTGCCCAAGACATCAGAGAAAGAAGTTAGATTGTGGCGCCATCTCTGCAAAAGAGTTTTGGACTATTTTTTTACGTCAATAAATGGTCCTTATTATGATGAGAAACTTTGTCGAAGACACCAAGTCCTGGAAATGCTTCATTTCGGAGTTATTAATTTTGCTCCGCTAGATTGCAGTGGCCCAGTGTGCAATGGTAGCTTTGTAGGCTGCATAATTTACAATTACAAACGATTGTTGTCCTTAACTTGAAAGTAATATTTTTTATTGAACTAAGTGTCAATCAATATATTGTTTTAAATATGCTAAAATGATTCCAATGCTTGAAATTAATGATTTTGTGTGAAATTATCCTTGATATAAAAAATGCAATATTTTGGTCCAAATGCATTGAAACAAAATATGTTTTGTGATATCAGCGTGAAAATACATTTCGTATAAGGATTTAATAAAAATATCTCATAGAAAGTCACTCGAAAGCCATTTGAGGGGTTTATCTATTTCACCCAAAATCTATATGTTCCAATTTTAGATGGAAAAAATTACCAAAAAGTAAACAAAACACCCAATATAATAAGTAATCATGTGGAACGATAGCATCAACATACCCAAGCAGAGAATAAAAACAACGTGAAAACATATTATAATGTTCTGATATAGTTTTTCCATGATAACGTAACTTGACAACCTTTTTGGTCGAGGTAACAGCTATCAGAACTAAAATAAGGTCTACACAGCAAAAAATAACGTTTAATATTACATCCAAGAGGATACACTTCAATCAATCATGTCAAAAATCTAATGTAATTTTTATGGCCACATCAATAAACAAATGTATTAATGATAATTTTATCCTTTTTGACAAGTAATATTACACCATATTTTCGTTGCTTCAATTGTAACGAAAATTGTGCATCCACTTTGATGTGATATTCAAATTAACTTTTTGCTGAGTAAATAATGTATGAATATTATCAAATTAATAACAAATCGTGACGTCACTGAAAACTAATCTATAACAAAAAGATTTCAGCAATTCATCAGTTACCGATGACCTCAATGACCTTAATTTGCAATTCAACAAAGCTAATTTTCTGAAAGATCTTTTACCTCAACTTATCAACAAGCTAATAATATATATTGGCAGACCAATGTATAAAAGTAGATCAAAATACTCAGAAACAATGTTTTTTAATGTTCCACAATCGAAAATTCCGTGCAAAGTGAAATTTAATTTAATTTAATTCTAAACAAACATAAAAATGGATTACGATCTTTATTTTGTTTACGATAGTAGGGTTTTTGATCTAATTTCCGTCCTACTAAGCACAACGCGCACTTTACCTCTCTTTTCTGAACGAGTTTTAACTAAAAATGGAATATTTCTGTCAAAGATGACTTCTAAATTTATTCACCTTTCCATACGTACCGTTAGATTTGATAAAGAGTCACACATTGTTGAGATATTGTTTAAAATCTAATACTGCTTCTTGATTCTAAATTCGTTCTACGAGTTTCAATTCCGTCCAAACGCATTGAAACGCCATTAAATTTTCTTCTTCCTACGTATAAACGTAGAAAAAGGGGATTCGCTAGGAGCGCTTCTTTTGTTTTGAGAACAATGAGCGTAAATATTCATACAATGCGCTCTAACAGGATTTATGTTGTAGCTAATGAACTAACGCATCGGAACAAACCTATTTTTGATTTGTGCACGGTGAAGTCATTGATATTATTGATCTTTTCTGATCGATAGAACGGAAATGGGCGATTACGACGAAGTAGCGCTCTACCCTACAGTGCGCAATTTTGAAACATTTCAACGAACAGGGGAAACCAAAGTTGTTTACCAACCAAAGCAAAAATAGGAAAAGGCTCATCTCTAACTGAAACGTAGACACGGTGAAAAGTTAAGTTAAGAAACTTTAAAGGAAATCAAAACAAGACGCGTAGTATTAAATTAGTTGGTTTGTTTTCCATCGATCTTGTTTTCCGTACTGAGTACCAATGCTACCGACGCCAGGGAGGCAGCTCCCACTCCTGGACCTTACCTATCGACCCATCATAACTCATGGACCGGGGACCAACGGCTTTACTTCCTTTCTGAAGGAAGGCGTGATCAGAGATTTTATGCCTCAGGATTGAACTCAGGTCATCTGGGGAGAGAGGCAATCATGCATACCACTACACCACCGGTGCCACTGGGCGATATTGTTGTTGTCATATATGTTTGGGCGATTTAATGAGGGCGTATTCGTAACGTTCCACATTTACGGGAAAAATTATAAAAATTACGGATTTTTAAGGGAAAATTTCACTCAACACAATTAAAAATTGATATATTTTACGACCATGAATTTAATTGCATTGGAAATCATATTGCTACACCTTCAATTAAATATTAAATTAATACGTGCAAATTTGCTCGGATGTTCTCCATTTGTTAACATTTTGTTAATTTTGTCCTAACCACAGTTAGCTCCGGATTTAGCTGGAGCGAAAGTGACAATAACAAATTTCGTACTTACAAATGGGATTATGCAAGTGCGCGTGATATAAAGGGTGTCCACGATGAAATTGCCACACTATGAAATTGCTCTAACTTTTTAACCGTTGGGTAGAATTTAATGAAAATTTGGGTGGATTTAGTTCATAGTGCATTATTTACATCCTGCAAGTTTTAAAGTCCTGTGATCAAAACTCGCGGAAATGGAGTCGAAAGAACAGCTCGTGCGTGATAAAATCTTGCGCATTCATCACGAGAACAAGGATCTCTCGCATCGTTCCATCGCTAAAACGTTGGGAATCGCGAATTCCACGGTGTCGCGAGTGATTAAGCGGTTCGAGGAACGGTTGACCACCGATCGGAAGCCCAGAAGTGAAGGAAAAAGTATTCCGTACAACACCAAAAATCACAACCGCGTAGTTGGGGCCTTCAACCGAAATCCGAACGCCTCCGTTAGGGATGTGGCTAAGAAGCTGCACCTAAGCCGAAGTTTTGTCCAGAAGGCCAAAACTAAGGCTGGGCTTCGAACGTTCAAGGTACAAAAGGCCCCTAATCGCGACGAGAAGCAGAACAAGTCCGCCAAAACCCGTGCCAGGAAGTTGTACCTCAACATGCTGACGAAAGTTGAATGCTGCATCATGGACGACGAAACATATGTGAAGGCCGACTTCAAACAGATCCCCGGCAACCTGTTTTTCACGGCCAAGGATAAGTTCAGCGTTCCGGAGCATGTCCGCACTCAGAAGATGTCCAAATTTGCGAAGAAATTCCTGGTTTGGCAAGCCATCTGCACGTGCGGGAAGCGGAGTGCTCCTTTCGTGACCCAGGACACGATGAACGGACAGGTGTACATAAAAGAGTGCCTCCAGAAGCGGCTGCTTCCTCTCCTGAAGGCCCACAACGTCCCAACAATCTTCTGGCCGGATTTGGCCTCATGCCACTACTCCAAGGACGTGCTGAAGTGGTATGCGGACAATAAGGTCAAAAATGTTCAACCCTCCCAACACTCCGGAGCTCCGCCCCATCGAGAAGTACTGGGCGATTATGAAGCAGCACCTTCTTAAACGACCTAAGGTAGTGAAGACAGTCGAGGAACTGAAGAAAGTATGGGTTTACATGCAAAAAACGGTTGATTCACAGGTTGTGCAGAATCTTATGGCCGGGGTTAAGGCCAAGGTGCGGGCATTTGCGTATGGACTGTAAATAAAATACGAGTAAAATGGTAAAATGAAGTTTAATAGTTATTTCTCAATCCCTGAAAATTTGATGGCAATCGGATGAAAACTCGAATTTTGCGAATCAATTTTGTGTGTGGCAATTTCATCGTGGACACCCTTTAAACGTCAAAAAGGTCAATTGCTTTTTACGTATATGAGCGAAGGGCGATGAGCTGCACAGCGTCACATATCATATTCGTTTACGTTATAAATCGTGTAAAGTTCTGAGCAATTCATAAAATGTTTCAAATAAATATTGTATTCAAAAGCCCATCTTTTTAAACAACATTGCTTACAAGTTGCTCGTTTGCGTGAAATGAAATAGAGGTTCACGTGAGTTAATGTTTACATCACAATTAAAATTATGATTTTTTTCTGCGCGGGAGAATTTTTTGAGCCAAATGTAATGTCTGTAATGTAATGTAATCTGAGCGAAACAAAAATTTTCATTAGAAATATTCAGAGGATTTATTTTTCTTACTAAATAAAATATGATGATGACTAAATGATAGAGTACTGTTATCTAAAAGAAATTCATTCATTCTAATTTTTCGTGTGCTTTTCAAATTCATCAAGTTTTTTTTTTAAATCGGAAATTATATCTTTAATTTATATATTAGTTGATCTTTGCTGGTTAATTAACTGCCCAAGAAATGTGCAAAGAATTATCATGCACTCAATTACTATTTTGCACGTACATCAAATCGAAATGAAAAGTCATGTGAAATGCTACCTTCTGGCATGTGTTGCAAAATGTTTGACATAAAAAACCCTACTGCCGAATTGTATTTTGTTTGCTCCGCCCATCTCTCGCTTTGAAGATTTCTAGGGATGACCACGAGCTACTACTCGAGCAAAGGATAACCAAATTGATAACAAGTTCTGATACCCGGTTATCAAGACTTGATAACAGCCGGCGCCGGTGGTGTAGTGATAAGTGTGACTGCTTTCTAACACCCCAATGGGTCTAGGTTCAATCCCAGCCGAGGTCGGTGGGATTTTTCTGAGGCATAAAAATCTCTGGTCACGTCTTCCTTAGGAAGGGAAGTAAAGCCGTTGGTCCCGGCCCATGTGTGTTGTGAATGGGTGCGATATCCTACGCAGGTGTGGAAGCTGCCGTCCTGCACATTTGGTTGCCGTCAATGGATGGCAATCGATGTCCGTCGGTGATTGGCACTATATTACGGAACAGAGACCGACTTTAAATAAAGGAAAAAAAAGAAGAAAGATTTGATAACTGAACATTTTTTAGTTTTTGTGTCGTTTGTGAGTAAACTTACGGTCACCCGCCGGCTAGATATCAACGTTTTACCCGTGTGATTTAGAATTGATTCAGTCGTGTTTCGTGTTGTTGAGTGTAGATTTGTTTGCCGTACCTCAGGAAAGTGGAGGTTTTTGCGTGACTAGTGATTTAGTAGAGAAATTCTGTGATCATAATTATCGTCCCACACACCGGTGGTGGCGACTATCTGTTATTGTTCACTCTATCACTCTTTGTTTGCATCCTTGCTGCACTGCACTGTGCTACCGTACTTTCTGCTCAAGTAGTGTCCCAACTATAGTTTTTCGATACGTGGTAGTCGTGGTTTCACGTGAAAAATAAGATTTTAACTTTTGTGACCATGGCTTGCAAAAAGTGCACCAAAACCGTTTCTGACTCAGACCGCATCGTCTGTCGTGGATTTTGTGGGGACACATTTCACGTGATTTGTGCCAAAGTTGATGAACTTCTCGATCAGCTTGGACTGTACGCGAACAACGTTTTCTGGATGTGCGACCACTGTGCGGAACTTTTTTCCAACGGCCACTTCCGGAATATTGTCAGCCGCGACGCGAGTTTGGGTTCTGTGATGCCAAGTGCGGTCGATTCGATGAAGGAAGACATTGAAAAACTGAATTCGGCTGTTACTGCATTGGCAGCCAAAGTGGACTCAAAGATTCCGGCTAGCTCAACTCCACGTTGGCCAAGACCTGATCGTTTTGATTCTGATAGTGGTTCTTCGAAGCGTCGCCGTACTTCTAGCTCAGACAACAAATCGATGCAATGTGGGACGAAAGGATCGATCGATTCAGTTAGAACCGTTGATCTGAACGATGATCTGGTGTGGATCTATTTATCGGCTTTTCATCCTAGCACTACAAACGATGAAATTGCATCTCTCGTCACCGATTGCTTGTGTATGGAGTCCAACGAAAAACCTCGGGGGACCAAATTGGTTCCCAGAGGGAAAGATCCATCTACCTTGAACTTCGTCTCCATTGGAGGCGAACCAGCCTAAGGCTGAAAGCCTCCTAAATAAAGCTAAATAATAATAATAACTTCGTCTCCTTCAAAGTTGGCGTCTGTGCAAACAAACGAGATGTCGCTTTTTCCTGTGAGTCGTGGCCGGAAGGTATACAGTTCCGCGAGTTTGATGATTCCCGGTCAAAGGTGACGAAAATCACTCGGATTGGCCCGGCACAGTGACAGGCCCATTCCCATTCGAGAACTGGTACTCGACCGGGTGGATCCGGGACGCAACAACACAGTGTCTTGGAAGCCTCTGATCCCTCCGAACCAGTCGTGCTGCTTGAAGATCCATTCATCCGAAGTCGTCCCGGCCCTGGTTTCGGAATCGGTGAAGAGGTCTTCCAGCCTGTACTAACAGGCAAGTACCGCTTTGTATCAAAATTTTCTCTTCCTGAGCCGGCCTCCATTTCCAGTAACAATTACTTAACGCGTTGCGTGGACGTAGCAAGTTCAACGCCTTCTAGACTCCTGACGTACCATGCTAGCCAACCAGGACGCATTGTAGAAAGTTTATTGGAAGCCCCCAGTTCCTCTAACACAGTCGTGCACGTCCCTGCCTGCGTTCATCACAGTCGTCCTGGACCTGAGTTTAGATGTGGGCTGGGGGTCTTCCAACCTCCTATGACAGGCAAGTGCACACTCAACCATTCAAATTCGATACCTGATGCCGATCGAACTTTCAGCACTTTGAATGCCGCTGTGCCAACTCCATCTCGAAACTCGGAACGCATCGTAGAAAGCCTCATGGAAGTCCCCAATCCCTCCGCCTCAGTCCTGCCACTTGCTGTCTCCGCGCATCATCGTCGTTCCGGGCCTGTGGTCGGATGTGGAGAGGGGATCTTCCACCCAACTTATTTTGGCGAGTATTCTTCCGATCTTGACATTGGTCAGCTACTTCCTGTCGTTCCTGTGATTTCCAGGAAGAACCAAAGCCCGCTGACATGCCGTTTGCAGAACACCGAGACCCTCAATCACAACGACCAATTCTCCGTTTCAAGCCGAACATCAGCCGCCATTTCATTTAGCCTGGGACGCACGTCACAAAGCAGTATGGAAGCCACCTAGCTCAGCTGCGCCCACTACTGGTTCCAGTCCTGGTCAGTTCACACGCCCCCACCATCTAAGTCGTCCCGGCCCTGAGTCTAGTGCTGGGGACAGGGCTTTCCAAGCTGCCATCCACGGCAAGTACCCTTATTCTTTCGACGTTGCTCTGCCTGATGCTGCCTCCACTTCCAGATTGCAGCCCGCTGTTCCATGCGTCCCAGCATCTCAAATTCTGCTATACTACCAGAACGTCGGTGGCATGAACAGCTCACTCGCCGAATACCAGCTAGCATGCAGCGACGCATGCTACGACATATACGCCTTCTCGGAAACCTGGCTGAATAACAACACTTTGTCAAAGCAGTTGTTTAACGATACATATTCCGTCTACCGTCAAGATCGATCAACTCTCAACAGCAACAAGACCTCCGGTGGTGGAGTCCTTCTGGCCATTCGCTCCTGCTTCGTGTCTCGCTTACTGAAACCTCCTGAAGATTCGACGGTTGAGCATCTGTGGGTTGCAATTTCAACTCTAAGTGGTACAATCTATATCTGCGTGATATACGTTCCTCCCGACCGCGTTAACGACCACAGCCTGATTGAGAAGCATGCACTTTCACTGGATTGGATTGTCTCTCATATGGATGCCAGGGACAGCATCGTCATCTTGGGCGATTTCAACCTTGGCACTGTATCGTGGCTTAGCGATGCTCACGGCTTCTTCTTTCCTGACAATTCCCGTTCATCGTTCAGACCGGCTTCTCTCTCCTTGCTTGACGCGTATTCAACCGCAAGGCTTCAGCAAGTGAATGGCGTTCTGAATGCAAACAACCGTTTGCTCGATCTGTGCTTTGTCGGGGAGGATTTGGGACAAAGCTGCTCTGTTACCCATGCTCCGGCACCGCTCGTCAAAAACTGCAGACATCAGTCACCTCTACTGTTGACGCTTGCAATCGATCCTGAGAAACGCTTCCAAGACCACGCCGAAACCGTCTTCTACAACTTTCACAAAGGAGACTTCGAGCGAATGAATAACTTTCTCGCTAATTTGGATTGGAATGCGACACTAGACTCCGGGGATGCGAATCTGGCTGCCTCGACCATGTGTGGTATTATATTCTACGCTATCGATCAGTTTGTGCCTAAAAAACTACGGTGTAAACCTGCCAAACCCGCCTGGTCGAACTCTGATCTTAAACATCTGAAAAAGGTGAAAAGGGCTGCACTGAGGAAACACAGTAAATATCACACAGATTCTACGAAGGCTAATTACGTCCGCACCAACAACGAGTACAGAGATCTCAATGCAAGCTTGTACAACGCACATCAGTCTCACTTGCAGAGTCGTCTCAAAGCTAATCCTAAGGAATTCTGGCGATATGTGAACGAGCAACGGAAAGAAACGGGATTGCCGTCCAATATGACTGATGGCGTTACTGATGCCAACTCCGTCGCAGATATCGCCAATATGTTTCGCACACAATTCAGCAGCGTTTTTTCAGACGAAGTTCTTGATGCTCAGGAAATTGCTGCTGCCACGAGTAATGTCCCTCGTACGTCGGTGTTTGGTTCTCCATTCACCATCCACAGCGACATGGTGATTTCAGCCGGGAAACAGATGAAAACATCAACAGGATCTGGTCCAGATGGCATTCCCTCATTAGTACTGAAACGTTGCTTAGACACTCTTTCAGAGCCCTTAGCTAAGGTCTTCAACTTGTCAATGACCTCCGGAGTTTTCCAGAATGTTGGAAGGATTCGTTTGTTTTCCCTGTTCACAAAAAAGGATGCAAGCAGACTGTCGCCAATTACCGCGGAATAGCTGCATTGAGTGCTATCTCCAAACTATTCGAGCTAATTGTCCTGGAAAAGTTGGTTCAAGACTGCTCGTACAGTATTTCTCAGGATCAACACGGCTTCATGCCTAAGCGCTCGACGATGACTAATCTAACTGTTTTTACATCGTTCATTATTCGTGAGATTGAACGTGGCCATCAAGTTGACGCCATATACACCGACCTCTCTGCAGCTTTCGATAGAGTGAACCATGAAATTACCATCTCTAAATATGACAAAATGGGTGTTCATGGGAGTCTACTTACCTGGCTTCGCTCCTATCTGACTGGCAGATCTATGTCTGTTAAGATCGGTGACTACGCTTCTCCACCCTTCATTGTTACATCTGGTGTTCCTCAAGGCAGCCACCTGGGGCCATTGCTTTTCCTGTTGTATATGAACGACGTGAACTTGATCCTCAAATGCCTTAAACTCTCGTACGCCGACGACATGAAGCTCTACTACGTAATAAAAGGGCCTCAAGACGCTCATTTCCTCCACCAAGAACTTGAAGTCTTTGATGATTGGTGCCGGATAAACAGGATGTCTTTAAATGTGTCCAAGTGCTCGGTCATCTCCTTTGGCCTTAAACGGGCGATGCATTTCCACGATTACACCTTAAGAGGAATAAGCTTGAAACGCGAATCGACTGTCATGCTCGATTGCAAATTAACGTTCAAGGATCACATTGCTTATGTTGTATCTAAAGCTTCATCGCAGCTAGGATTTTTATTCCGTTTCGCCAAAAGCTTCAAGGACGTGTATTGCCTGAAGGCTTTATACTGTTCCCTGGTTCGACCTATACTGGAATACTCTGCCGTTGTTTGGTCGCCATTCTATCAGAATGCCATCCATAGAATTGAAGCTGTTCAGCGAAAATTTATTCGCTTTGCGTTGCGACACCTTCGTTGGCGCGACCCGCGTAACTTGCCGAGCTATGAAAGCCCGCATAAACGCGAACCATAAATTGACCTTACCTAAAATGGTTAAAAATTGTTTATAATCCCTGCTAAACTTTAACTGAAATGGTTATGGAACTTTACATGAACGTTTAATGATAAAATTTCAACCTTATGTATTATGGTTTTTTGGAACTGGACCTTACAAATAATGGGTTGTTAAGAACCATTACCATTCCAAATTCTTGTTTTCTCCATACATTTTCAGAAAGAGAACTATATAAGAACGTTTTTACTTATGATTTGAGAACATTAATGGTAATGATTATGGTAGTCAGTAAGGTCCATTAATGGTTTTGTATTATCGCTCAACTTTACGTGGAATATATCGTGAATTGGTAATCAGTAAATTACAGGCAACCAATTCGCGATATATTCCACATAAAGTTGATCGATGTTACAAAACCATTCGTGGACCTTACTGACTACCATAATCATTACCATTAAAGTTCTCAAACCATAAGTTAAAAGGTTCTAATATAGTTCTCTTTCCGAAAATGTATGGAGAAAACAAGAATTTGGAACGGTAATGGTTCTTAACAACCCATTATTTGTAAGGTCCAGTTCCAAAAAACCATAATACATAAGGTTGAAACTTTATCATTAAACGTTCATGTAAAGTTCCATAACCATTTCAGTTAAAGTTTAGCAGGGATTATAAACAATTTTTAACCATTTTAGGTAAGGTCAATTTATGGTTCGCGTTTATGCGGGAGTCGCTTTAACCTTATCGACCTGGAGCTCTTGGAAGGAAGGCGTAATGTGGCGAAGGCTTGTTTCGTTGCGGATCTTCTGCAAGGGAACGTCGACTGCTCCACACTTCTCAGTCTTCTTGACATCAACACTCAACGACGGGACCTCCGGCTGCATGCGTTCTTCAACAACCGGCGTTCGAGGACCAACTATGGCGTACACGAACCAATGTTGAGTATGTGCCGCGTTTTCAATAGTTGTTATTATGTGTTCGATTTTAATGTGTCCCGCGAGAAAAATAAGCGTAGCTTTAAGAGATGTTTGCGTTAATTTTGTGTTTGAAGCAGTTTTGATGTTTAGATATAGAAAATTGTCATTAGGGTAACTATTTTATCTGTTGACAAGTAGAAATAAATAAATAAAGAAACTGTACATGTTATCATTGTGGTTGAATAAACAGCCAACATAACCAAAAATATAACAAAAGAATACTCCTTGGATATCACAAAAATAACTGATTTAGTTACCATTAAAAACATTTTAATAACAAATCCTGTGATCCATGTAATTTTTCATCAACAAACTTCAAATTAATTTATCGATTTGGTATTTAAACCCTACACTGGTAACTGGTATATGATTGCTAGCATTTTTTTCTTGCCATGTGGATAATATTTGAAGTTTTGAACTAACCTTGCATCAATTCATATTCTTTCATGATAACAAGTAATACCAAAATTAGTCGACGTTCATAACTAAATAAGTTATGCGATAATAATTGAAAACAAAATTATATCTGGAATAACAAGACCTTTTTTAACTGGTTCGTTTATTTACTAGGCTCATTGCACTTTGCCTAGCCGAAAATTAGTAATGATTGAATTTATATTTTAAACAGCATTAGTTCTAGATTAGTATTGGGTACCAATTACTCATGGCGGGCACGAGGTTAATGGGTAACAATTTCGATTGGAAGGATCTAGGTAGGGTAGGGGCAAGTAGCACAGAAACAGGAGGATAATAAGACTGGGACACAATGGCTGGAAATGGGGATGGTCACATCAAACTCTAACATCTGATAAACAAAGGAATTTGTAGATCGCCTGCATGTAGGGAAGATCACGGGTTCCCAATAATCTCTTACTTCACGGAAGGGAAATCTAACAGTCGTGCTCTGAAGGCGTCATTACCTGGGCAATGTCAAACAGCGTGATCGATGTCATCATAACCGGTTCTGCACCCACAGGTTCATTCTGTAGAGATGTGCGTCTAGCGAGTAGTGGTTGGACATAAGTCTTGACATCACGCGAATGAATCCCCGACTTACATCCAGACCTTTAAACCACGCTCCCGAAAAAACATTTGGAGTAATGGAATGTAACCACCGCCCAAGTGAATTACTGTCCAATCGTTTTGCCAACTTAAAACAGCACTCTGACGTACTATTGGGAAACATTCATCATGTGAAATTCTTCTATCATAAATATCGCCTTGTCAGTGGCGCCGGTGGTGTAGTGGTAATCAAGGTTGCAAATAATAATTTCAGCCGAAATATTTTTTTTCGGAATAATAAAACCAAAAGATGGTATGCTGACATGTTTTACTTGTAACTTACAAGAAGAGGTTACAAAATATGCGTTTGAAACATAAAAACCTGTAAATTTTGCTTTCCATGAGTCACAATCAGCGATTTGCTGATCGCTGAGTGAGTGAGTGAGTGAGTGTGTGAAAAATCGCTGATTGTGACTCTCATGAAGTGAAATAAACAGGTTTAATATGTCAAACACATTCTTTGCAACCTCTTCTTTTATCTTACCAATTCAAAATATGATCATAGCATCTAATTATTTCATAATTAAAAAAAAAACATTGTTTTAGCTGAAATGAGTATTTGCAACCTTGGTGGTAAGTGTGATTACCTCTCACCCCAGCAGGCCTGGGTTCAATCCCTGGTCGTCGTCGCCGGGATGTTCTGAGCCTTAACATCTCTGAGGGGGGAAGTAAAGCCGTTGTTCCCCGGTTCATGAGTTGATGAGTCGATAGGTAGGGTCCTGTTGTGGGAGCTGCCTCCCTGGCGTCGGTAGCTGCCTCCTTGGCGTCGGTAGCTGCCTCCCTGGCGTCGGTAGCAATGGTGCTCAGCACGGAATACAAGATCGACGGAAAATAAATCAAGGAAAAAAGATATCGCCTTGTTGTGCGTCCACCTTCATCGACCGAATAGCCTCAACCGAACTGAGACTATCCGAGAAGATGAAGTAATGGTATATTGACATGTTTTTAATCATCCCCAATGTGAAGTGGATTGCTGCTAGCTCAGCAACATAAACGGACCAAGGTTTCAGTAGTTTCCGCAAGGCGGTTGAGTATTCATTGAAGACGCCGAAGCCGGTTTTTCAACTCTTTATATGTTTAGAAATAAAAATTTGTTTATTGATTCAATAATAATTTGCGATTGAATTTAAAAAAAACTTTTCTGAGGCATAAAATCTCTGACTACGCCTTCTTTCGGAAGGAAAGTAAAGCCGTTGGTCCCCGGTTCATGAGTTGATGGGAAATGGACACAACAAATAAATGCTAAATTAAAATTAACTATTGTTGGCTTAATAAAAGAACATTGTTATTTTTACAATAGTTGCAGCTGAATAGTGGCTTATCAAAACAAAAAAGAATCTTATTTTGAATTTATTCGAATAAGTATTGCCGAAACAATAAAGTATGTATATAATATTTAAGCATATTTATTTCTATTAAACTTCGCCTATAGGTAGAGTTCATAGATATATAAACAAAAGTAAATTTCAAAAAAATCAGTGTTGCCTATGTTTTCCGGAAAATCTTAGTGAAAGCTTTCCGATTTTCACGGACACCAACAACTTCAAAAAATCATATCTTTTAAAGCCTTTATTGTGCACAGTCAAAGTCAATTAACAAAAATTACTTAGTTTCGACAGATGCAAAATCACTTTACCTGGGCAAACAGAATTCTTCGACAAAATCAAGGTTGTAGATTGCTTGGTAATTGAATTATTCACTGAACAGATATTACTGGGTGTTCCAATGTTAAAAAGCCCAGTTACATTATACTGACTTTGGTAATAAAAAGCAAGTGTGTATGCAGGGATTAAAATTGAAGAGTTGAGTATGCTTGTTTGTGATATATGATTGTGCATTAAAATATTTGTATGTCGCTGATAAATTTGTTTTCAACGCGACTGGTAGAAAGTACCAACAATAACAACAACAATAATATTAAAGTTTTGCTTTCCATAAAAGTCAGACTTTAATTTAGTGCTGACGACATAATATATAAGGGTGCACCATGTGTTAACTAACCCTGTTCCGCACAGACAGCTTTTCTGATTTATATTGAGGTCCCCAACAACTGTTCCAAATTAGAATGAATTTGGTAGCTATTTGGATTTGTGAGAGGATTTCAAAGTTAGTATGGAAAAATGTATTGGAGTCAGAAAAAAATATTCTTTTGCTTTTTAAAGATTCATACATTGCTCAATGTTGCCCATACTTGAATATGAGGCTGATGAAACTATATAGAAAACATATCATAGACTGCATATCGATTAGAATTCTGAACAAAATATTGTTATCTATTTATTAATTTTTAAACGAATTGTTCAAATTTGTAGCAGTTGTTGTGGTCCTCAATGCAACTCGAAAAGCCAGTGGGAAATAAGGGGTTGTAATCCGTCATACAAACTTGACCCACCCTAATACATATGCTTTATAAATTTGAAAAAAAAAATGATTTCCATGTTTTGGAATTCTTAATGCACTCACAATCAGAAGTTTCACTATAACATATGCTTTAATACAACACGAAAAAATCCCCAAATATTCATCAAGACATCAAAGAAATGCCAATTGCGGAAGTAGGTCAGCACCTATATTTTTTGCGAACTCAATTGCATATGCGTGAAAATGCATGTTATGGTGGTTATACTACCACCAATTAATTTTCACAAGGTCACGCTGTTACAGCAGGTAAATACAGATTACACCATATGCTTATACGAAACCGCGTTGAATGTTGCATACACTGCATATACAAACAATCGAGCGAATCAACTTACTTCTACATGCTCCACTGACCGAAGGAAAGTGTTCGTAGAAAACGAATTGCATAATTGTGTATCGTCGATTTAGCCGCCGCATGCCTCAAAAAAGCGAAAGAGTTACGTCTCCGGCTGAAGTGAAGAAACCGGTTACCTTGGTTATTCAACAATGAATACGCACGGCACTGGTCCCAAACTCAACCGGTTGACGTGATGCCCCTGATACCATGCAAGTCAGCGGTGCAACCGAAAACGAAACAACCAACGAAAGCGAAACTGTAGAATACAGCAAAAGGAAACCAAACATTTGGCAATGCTTCACAAGTTCATGTTGACGTAGGCCAGTATCAAATTAGCTGGTCGATTTTTTAATTAATGGGTCAAATTTTTCTAGCAGTTTAAGCTAATATCTTCTTTCAGAAGATCAATCAGGCAATCATCATACAATTTATCTTCCTCAACATTGAGAAATTTGAACAGAATATTATTAATGCGCCGTAGGCAAATCACATGAACATTCAAATCCAAGATCATTTTGGGGAGTCTTTAAAGGCGCGGCATCCTTTGCGGGATGCCGAGAGTTCGATTGTTGGCCCGGTTGAGCCACACTTTTCGGGTTGGAACTTTTTTTGACATCCTTAAGTTTAGAATATCAATGTGCAGCGTCGGGAGCAATCAGGAGTAGTTCATCCACGCTGGTTGGCTATTAAGTGATTAATACCAATAATCATCAATCAAACTATGTCAATAATTTAATCATGACAATACTTATCATGTGATATTTTGATGATTTTTACCCTTCTAAACGCTTTAAAACCGAAATAGGGTAAATTTCGGCTTCGGTACCGATTGACTGTTTTCGGCAACCAAAATTTAAACAGTAAGTATTTTCCCATCGTACAGTATTTTCCCATCAAACACTGCGCTGAATGTAGTCAAACGATTCCTTAGTCTTATTGATTACATGTTTACGATTGAGGCCAGACTTTTCTTGAAATGAAATAAATGCACTACAAAATGCAGTTGATTTCGAGTTGCCGATAATAGAACAGCTGGTTAGCACGTAGTTCAAATGGAAAGGTTGCCGAAGATAATGGGGCTGCCGACAAAAGTCACAGTCACCTGAGTAGTTTGGAGCGTTGTAAAACACTTTCAAACAGTTTTGAACAATTCTGTCGATTGGACTGGATCGAGAAGCAAAGCAGTAAATGTAAACAAACAAACACATCATATGTGTGCGTGACGTGAATAAAATGCTAATGGAAGTTCGGACGCAGCTTAGATTGACGAGAATACGTAAATATCCCAACTTGAACATATATTCATTTTACCCATTGCAAATTGAATGTTGAAAAACCGGTGACAGTTACTCTGAATCCTCCTGCCCATCACAGCGCTGGCAGTAGCCCCAATTATGATAACAATGATAATAATAATAATAAAAAGTTGCATGCAAAATAAATACAATGTAAAAAACAAAACATGGTCAAAACATAAAAATTAAAATTAAAATACAATAATTTTCTCTGTCAGGCACTCCGGCCGGCGAAAACAGATGGTAATCTCCGAAGAAGTGCAGCTCGTGTCTCAGGTGGAAGTTGAAGACAGATGTGACTCTGTTTTTAACACTCGATGTTGCCCGTAGCTCGTGCGACGCAGTGGCAGTATTCGCATTGGGTCACACTAAGATTATTTTACCGAAATCTGTGAAATTTTTCCAAAATCTCAGTCTCGTTTTTTACAGTTTTCTTGTAATTTTTCAACGAATATCGAACGTTCAGCTGTTGAGATTTCAGTAAAATTTCACAGATTTTGGTAAAAAATCTTAGTGTGGTTGAAAAGAAGCGGTCGGGGTTGGACATCCAGATGTGGCTCAAGATAGCCACAAGGGAAGAATAGCCTGTAGTGTGTTTCGGTAATAGTCAATGCTTTGCTGGTGTCCCGTCTAACCCGGAGAAATTCTAAGCTTATCAGTTCGCAACGACTCTCGTTGCTGGGCAGCCGTTTTAAAACAGTCTACGTCTTTATTACGCCCGTAACGTGGGTAGATCACCTTTTCGTGGTACGTTACGGGATGTAAGATCTACCACCGATTCCTAGTATTGACTACTTCAAAGTAGGGGAACAGGATTTTTCAGTAATCAAAGGAACACCGAGGATTTTTCCACCGAGGATGATCTTGAAACAAGGAAAAAAATTGTTGGTTAGTCTTCATCTATGTGATTCCTAATCTTCTATTCATTGTTTCATAGTTTGAAGTGGTTAAGACTACACGCAAACCAAAATCTATTACAATGAATGTTAGTTCCGTTTCCTATCATCCTTTGTTCATGAACATCGCAACGAATGTTAGAAATTGACCATGCAGGTGATTTAATGGTTTTTTGTCTTTTTTATTTCGTGTTCTATCTACGCTTTCGACTATACCAGTCTCCAATTTTCTTGCATTGGACCGCAGCAAGGTATATCGCATCCTCGGTTCATGCGGTCTCCACTAACATCCTCTGATGATGAATTCCACATAATTGTAAGCGAATCTTACATCCGGGACATCACGGGATATACTACAATAGATCAAATTACTGGTCGCAGTGGTGTTATGTCTTGAATAGAGGAAAAAATGACGCTGTACCGCCTCACAGTTATCGGAGAAGTACCAAATCGCGGCATCAATAGCTTTTAGGGATGCATTTTGGAAGCCTTGTGTCTTTAGTATAGTTGATCCTTAGCATCTAGGTCTACATTTTGTTAAATAAATTTAGTTAGAAATTCTCCCGGTAGGGCAGTGCTGATGTACGTTTGTTCTATTTACTTTTTTAGTATATCGTAGTGTAAAATAAACTTTTCAGCATCGAATAAACTTATGAAATCATGCAAAAATAGTTCATCTAATCGGAATGACACCTAAGACAAAGTTGTAGGAAACCTGATTGCCGTTTTACTAAAAAATACACACTGTAAAAGAATCGTACATTTCTGTCAAAATAAAAAAAAAAACATAACTGGTAAAAAAAACATTGTTAAGATTTTTGAACTTATGTTTATGACCATTGACACAATGGACACTTCAAAATTGAACAAAATTGTAGAACATCACACGTTTTCCTCAATCATTTTTAATGTATTTTATGCGGAAAATACATATATTATTCTGAAAAATCATTTCCTATGCATAAATAAACATAAGATTATGTTATTTTTTTTTATTATTGAAGTTTTTATCATTTTTGATGAAAATTTGTGATATATTTATTCAGCGTGAATTTTTTTTTCTGATTAGGCCATCCAGTTTCCAACAACTTTGTCTCATACGTCTTGTTGATTAGATGAACCGTTTTGGTGCTATAATGTTTTGAAGAATATCGAATACGCCATTTTGAAAAATTAGTGGTGACTCAAAATGAACGAATTCTGGCACGAACAAAGTTCACTGTCTCTAGTGAATAATTATGATAATTAAATGTTCAGGCGAGGGAAGAAGAAAATCGTTCCGTCAGTTTGCGTGGAATTGATCATTTACATCCCCAACAACTTTGTCGAAAAACGCAAATCAATTCGATTACTAATACAAAAATTTATTGTCGATTACTTTTGAACAATTGCTTCAATTACAGGCGTATATGGTATAAATGAAGTAAGCAAGCTTGGCTGCTATTACCTAGCACCTGTTGTAAATAGTTAATAACTTTTTGCATAGTCGAATGGCTGTTTTTCTTTTTTTAATTTTGGGATGTGTTTATTGACATAATTTAGAGCTATATTTTTTTGTTTTTCTAAAACTAACTATTTGGTAAAAGCTCTTACCAGACGTAAACAAAATGATCAATGATCAATATTTCTTGGAAAATGAATTCCTTGTATTCATTACCAACTAGTTGATGGATAATGGTCTCATGGCGAAAGCTCATACACTATACAAAAAAGAAAAAACTGAAACCAATTTACAAAACTATCACAACTTATGCAACCAATTAAATACAGCCATCAACTCTGCATATGAGGACTATAACCGCAAAGTCGAAAATGAAGTCAAATCATGTCCTAAGAACTTTTTTAATTATGTAAACACGAAATTAAAAAGCAGCAATTTTCCTTCGCGAATGAATTTGGATGCAAATGTAGGTGAGAATTCTTCTGAAATTTGCAATCTCTTTGCAAATTTCTTCCAAGAAGTATACACCACATTTTCCGAAGAAGATCGTGACCGCGATTTCTTTGCATTCATTCCTGAAACTTCTAAAAACATCTCTGTCAACCAACTTTCTCGACATGAAGTCCTCAATGCACTAAAAAATTTAAACGCGTCGAAAGGGTCTGGACCTGACGGCATCGCACCCATATTTTTGAAAAACCTTTCTGAAGAACTTGCATTTCCTCTAGAGCGTCTTTTCAACATGTCTCTGAAAAATGGAAAATTCCCTGAAATTTGGAAATCATCTTATTTGGTACCTATTTTCAAATCAGGTGCAAAATCAGACATTCGAAATTATCGTGGAATTACTATTATTTCTTGCATTCCAAAACTTTTTGAATCAATCGTAAACGGCAATATTTTTCAGCAGGTGAAAAATCTAATTACAAGTAAACAGCACGGCTTTTTTAAAGGTCGCTCAACTACCTCTAATCTTCTAGAATATGTATCTTTCATTATTAAAGCGTTGGACAGTGGCAAGCACGTTGAAGCGCTATACACCGACTTCAGTAAAGCATTTGACCGCATCGACATACCATTATTAATCCTCAAATTGCAGAAAATAGGAATGGAGCCTGGACTTTTGAATTGGCTTCAATCATACCTAACACATCGTAAACAAATAGTTCGCTTTCAAAATAAACTTTCAGACCCAATTTCAGTCACCTCTGGGGTACCCCAGGGTTCTCATTTAGGCCCACTTCTTTTTATTTTGTACATAAACGACATTTCCTACATACTTAAAAAAAATAAAATTGCTTGTATATGCAGACGACATGAAGCTCTTTATGGAAATAAGTAATTCTAGCGATGCAGAAGAATTCCAGAATGAAATCAATATATTCCACACCTGGTGTAGTAAAAGTCTACTTCAACTGAACGTAAAAAATGTACTGCAATAGCATTTAGCAGAAAAATTGAAACACCGCATATGAAATATCAAATAGTAGAAAAAAGCAAAATTGTAAGAGATCTAGGTGTAATCCTAGACTCCAAACTAACTTTTATAGAACATTATAATACTATTATTAGTAAAGCAAACATTATGCTAGGCTTCATCAAAAGGTTCAGTCATAATTTCGAAGACCCATACACTATTAAGCTTTTATATACCACATATGTAAGACCAATTCTGGAATACTGCCACCTAGTATGGAATCCATACATTTCCATACACGAAGAACGCATAGAATCTGTCCAAAAACAATTCCTTTTATATGCTTTACGTAAATTGAATTGGACTGCATTTCCATTACCATCTTATGAAGCGCGCTGCATGCTCATCAATATACAAACACTTAAGGAGCGCCGCCAATTTGCAATGCTTTTCTTCATCAACGACATTATTTCAATGCGGATAGATTCGGCAGAAATTCTCGCACAATTAAATTTTTACACACCTTGTCGATATCTTAGAACACGGAATTTATTTTCAGAAACATCGTACAGAACAAACTATGCAAAAAATAGCCCAATCAATCGAATGATGCGCCTATATAATTTGCATTGCGGAACTATTGACATAACTATGTCCAAGCAGCAAATACAAACTAAGCTAAAACATAATAGAATTAATGCATAGTATGTGAGTAAACATTGTAATAATCATTGTATGTAGTCTACACTGGCTTGACGAAATGGAAATAAATATTTTAATGTATTAGCTCGTTTTAAAAAAGTTTGATAAAATGTGAATTTAAGTAGTTTTGTACTAAAAAAGTAGTCGTATTCTGCGTGAATGATAGCATGCATGATGAACACATTAGAGATGAGAACTTATCCGGACTCGTCCGGAATGGCGTTTGGCAATTTTTTTTCCATTTTTTTGTGTTTTGTTTTTCAAATTGACTGAAAATTAATAACAATCTATTTTTAACACCAGTAAATACTTTTGGACAGTTTTTTCCCTGATTTGTTTTCATCGATCTTGTTTCCCGCACGGGAACAAATCAAAAATCCGAAATGAGAAAAATGATTCATTATTGAAAAATTTGAAAAATACACCATGAATAATATTCATAATATGTTTGCTTTGTTTGCGTAACGCACCCAAGATTCCCGAAATCATGAATCATCCGATTTAAAGCCATGGACTAAATTCATGAACTTAACTTTTAGCTTTTAACCAAAATAGGGTAGGGTACTTCGGCCTAATCGCCCATTTTGGGCCTATCGAGCAGAAAACTTCAAATAAATCCATGATTTCAGAGATAACAAGTCTATTATGCGTTTGGTACGATACTTTAGTTAATAAGCTACCGAACGAAGTCAATGAGAACACGTGATATAAAGATTTGCACCAATTATTCCCAAAAACAAAAGAAGCGCTCCGATCGAATCAATTTTTATCTTCATCCGATAGACCGAAGTGAATTCACTGGCGTTTAAATTGCGTTTCAATGCGTTAGGCCGAGTTTAGAATCCGTAGGCTGAGTTTGGCGTCAAGAAGCAGTGTTAGACTTTTGACAATATCTCAGCGATTGGTGTCTCTTTATCAAATCTAACGGTACGTACGGAAAAGTAAATAAATTTGGAAGTCATCAATAATAATAACATTCCGTTTGGCGCTAAACTGCGCTAGATTAAGAAAGACTAAGTGCGGGTTGTGCTTAATAGGCCGGAAATGGGGTAGTTAACCCTATGTAAAAAAAATATAGCAACAGACTGGATTCGAACCAAGCCATTAAACCCATACTTTGACCACTAGACTATCAGTACTTGTATAAGCTGGAAGGTAAATGGTGTATAGGAGATATTTATGTAGTGCGGTGAACACGGTTTTCCAGGTAAGGGTCTGTTCATAAACTACGTAGACAGTTTTTTTTATTCTTGACCCCCCCCCCTCCCCCTGCGTAGACAATTGTCCATACAAAAAAATTAAAATTTGTATGGGCTGTGGATAATTATCAACCCCCCCTAAACTGTCTACTTAGTTTATCAACAGCCCCTAACGGTTCAAGCGGTCATGATTCCGTTGCATTATGAAATCATGAATTTCCATAACGAAATCATGAATCATTGTTATGATTTCATGGGATGGCATGTTTTTTGATTTCATGATTTTTTATTCATGAAAATGAAATTGGATTTTTTTTTTCCTGTGCTTACTGAGTTCAAATGCTACCGACGCCAGGGAGGCAGCTCTCACACCTGGGCCCTACTTATCGACCCATCAACTCATGGACCAGGGACCAACGGATTAACTTCCGTGATCAGAGATTGTATGCCTCAGTAAATCCCGGTAGTGCCAACTGCCGATTGAACCCAGGTCTTTTGTGGTGAGATGCAATCACGCTTACCACTACGCCACCGGAGCCACTTTTTAGGTTTGAGACTAAATGCCGTAAATTCCAAACATTCATTTTGAAAATCAATCCCAGCTGGGAAAACCACCCATCGTCAAACACCACAACAATCAGTCGACTACGTGGGCTGGGCAAGTCTTAAGAAAGTCAAACAACTACCTGATGAAAATGGGTCTAGAAAACGACCGGACAGGAACGAGACGATGTGCGCAATCAGGTGGACCGTGACTTGTGGAGCCTTTGCAGTCAGTGTGTCTGGTAACATGCAGCCATGGGTCGAGTGGAGTGGAGACGGCTTCTATGTACAGCAAAGGACAATCAGGCCTTGGCCGGAATGTTCAGGTAAGTATGGTTTCGTGGCTACGAAACCATAAATTAATCGGTTTGTCACATGCCATGCACGTTCACGTCGTTTTCACGTTAGTCAAAAAACCACATTCTATAAAATTATGTATTTGTATCAATGCAAATTTAAATCGCACACTTTAAGAAAAAAGCACCAAAAGTTAGGTTTTCGCTACTTCCCTAATTATTTCTATTGATATCAAATAAATAAGTTACATAGAAGTTAACACGAGCATTTTATGACAAGTGTGCTATTAATTAAAGTACTACTAATTACCCAACAGGAGCAGTGAAATTCGGAAAGTAACTGTTTTTGCAAATTAGTCAAGAACATAGATTTTGATGTGGCCTGTTAAATTAATTGAGAACAGCCATTCAGAATGCATATCTTGTAACACGTATGCTGAAAGAAGTGAAAAATCAAGTTGTTTTCCTTCAATGGGAATTTTCCCATCCATCATTATGGGATTATCAGTTAAGTCAGCGCTGCCCAACGTGCGGCATGCGGCAATGGCATCACTCTAGTCCAGTTTTATTAATCATTATGAATTTCAGCCCAGCATGAATGAGAAAGAAACAAAATGCAGCTTGAAACATGTTCATCGAAAATAGATACAGCCATTTAAAAATGCAAGTATTGATATGTTGGGCAGGCCTGAGTTAAGTACATCACATGTAATATAGAAAAAATAGCTCCCTCTCTTTCGTCTTGTTATTCCGACATCTAATGCATTGATTGTGAAAGATTCATGAACCACCTTCCCTCCTTAGAGTGTGTCATACTTATTGGATCGCCACATATCCGTGTTTTATCAAAACATTATTCTGAATTTTGAGAATTAAAATTAATTTCGATTTTACTGGAATGTGAAAAGTTTAAACCTAAATTAAACACTTAAATCTAACCCCTCTATTTTTAAGTTGATTTTTGTGGCTTGTCACCACCATTTTCATATTTCAGCTACTTATTCAGTGATGACCTTAAGCAAAAACCTTTTTTTTAGTTTTCTAATATGCTAGCTTTACAAACAAACGACTGTAACTAACCTTGTTGCATGTTTGTTTAGCCCTTTCTACGCATGACTAGCAGTGGTGGCACGCGCCTATAAAGTTGGTACAAGTTCCTATTTAATTTCACATGATGTAGCCACGATTGCACCTCTAGCCAGCAGTAGGTCAACAACAAAGCAAAACATCATTTCTTGATGCCATGCAAAGTACAGCTTATAAAGCAGCGTATGGTATAATTCATATAGGGTATGTGAAACAATTATGGTTATAAGTTCATATAATGGTGCTTTCCCTTTAGGTGTCAATAAGAACACACCATAACATGATCGTATAGTCTGAGAGATATGCCTACGCTCGACTTATGAGATAAATTTTCGGGATTTGCTCCTATTGTCCAATTGGGTTCTTTAAGAATATATACGTAATCTGCTTTAAAAATGGAACCCAAACACAAAATTTCATCAATTTTGGTACACTGGAACTATTTTAAATAAGTACGATTACATTTGAAAAAATCAGTGTTCACTCGGCTGTCGACAAAAGCAGGCCACTCTCGATGTGTGCTACGCGATCGTCTGTTTTCTCGGCAGCAACCATTGTGTGGTCCTCCTCATTGTTCTTCATCAGCAGTTCTTTCGGTCGATTATTCGTCGACTTTGGAAAGCAACCGTTTCGTGATGAATGTGTGAGTGCTGACCACGTTTTGCGTCCATTGCTGCAATGGACGCGCTCTGACCCTCGTTGGCGTACAACAATTTGCCATACAATGAAACTACTAGAAGCGGCTCCAGTTCTGATCGAGGAGGCTTTTTGGATAGCGGAAGATAAAGTGTTTATTGTGTTGTACCTTTTGACTATAGTTTTAAGATGTATTGTATAGTGACCAAGAATCATCGGCTCTGTAAAGTTAATTCGGTTGAGCCTTATCAAATAAATTAATAAACAAAAAAAAAAAAAAAAAATTTGAAAAAATCACCTTATTAGCGCTCCTTGGTGTCACTTTGTATGGGAGTGAGCTGTCAGTTTGTCAGTTTAGTGTCAAACAGTGAAGTTATTGTTTTGCTTTAAATCTTGATTTAAAAATCGAGATGAAAGTGTGTGGGCTCGAAAAAAATATCGCTGTGCTCAGAAAAAGAAACTCTTTCAGATGATATATAAAAACCAATATATTTTTCAAAATTAAAGAACCCAAAATTAAACAAACACTCAGTCTTTAATCAATTCTTTCTGAATCAATTACATAATCTCTGATACATATTGATACATACACATTTCACACCAAACTGGATTAATAAGCGCGTTTTCATTTATTATAAAGAGTGATGAAAATGCGAGTTTCCGTCTAAACCTTTTGGTGTCTTCGGTGCAGTTACTCCTTGAGATGCAAGTAATAAGTGCTCTACAGACACGAAAACGATTTGACGAAAACGTGCACTTTAATCACACTTTTTTAATTTTTGGGGCAGTTCAATTTCAGATGCAATTAGCAATATGTGGAGACGATTGCTTTAGAGCTTGGTTTTGATAGAAGTCCCAAACTAATCGCTTAGGTAGAGAATAGGCCACTCAACCCTATCTACTCATCTTAAACAACGCCTTAAAATGATTAGGATGACGTATAATCTTTTCCCACAAACTGGTAATGAAGTAACAGCTTGCGATTATTGCAATGAATTGCATTGAAAATATAGTATTTTGTGTCTGTTATCTGTTATTTGAAATTAGCATCTTCAACTATGTTAATCGTTGACTTCACGCAGAAGTAATATAAAACAAATAGTTAAAGTAGCATTTTGTCTTGAATTAAAAAATGCTAGATTTTATTCGGGAAAATTCTGTGCAAATAGCTTTTGTCGGTCGAAACTTCAAAATTAAAAGATTTAATTGAAATCATCACTATATATTTTTCGCAATTCTAAATTTCAGAATTCCAAATTAAAAATTTAGAATCATCATCTTCTTTTTCGTTCGCCGCCAGCACGGTTTCACAGAACAATGTAATTTTATACTTTACACAGTTATTGATTGGTTTTATTTTGTTTAAAGTACGCTCCGTAAAATTAACTTTCCTCTTGAGCAGTCAAATTTACTGAACTGCACTGTAAATTTTACTGAACTATCGGCACAGTTTAAAATAAATAGTTTACAGTATGTTTTTAACGGAACTCTGTCAAATATTTATCAGTCTGATCCTAAAAAACAATTGTTCAGCAATAATTATCGAATACATTGTAACATTTTTTTATTGTTAGCTCTTCCTCTATGCTTAATTATAGCATCAACACAAATGGATAGTTTAAAAAAGAAAAGAGTTTAATTTGTTCCAAAATTCAAAATAAATTACTTTTCATTTTAACATAGGTGCTTCAGTAACTTAAGTATCTTACCAGCCTTAATTTTTATAATATATATCTCAGTGTTTTTACATTGTTCCTGCCTTGACAATTCAGTATTCAAAGGGGTGTTATTAACAATTTAATAACAATTGACAAAAAAAAGAAGAAAAACCTGATTTTATTATACCCACCCGGTAAGAACACGAGGAGCACTAGTACAAAAGTAAATAATTAATAAATTTTTGCGCAGAAGACAAATCGATTTGCGGGGTTTGGCAAAGTAGATATGCATAGTTTTTTTTTCCAAGCTATGATTGTAGTATTAGCAATATTGTGAAATTTATTAATATTGGACAAATTGTAAAAAAAAAATCATTGATGTTCTTGGGGACCTCAAAACAATTCAAAAGAGCTGTAGGAACAGTGAATTGTAATCAAATAGAGGAAACAGCCCTATTGTTGCGGTACGTTAGCAGCGTTAGAAGCCTATTGTTGTGTATGGAGACCTCCATACACAACAATAGGCTTCTAACTCTGCTAACGTACCGCAACAATAGGGCTGTTTCCCCTATACCGCTATCCCCCGAAGAACGCGTTACCCACTGAGTTGCACCCACCGCTTTTTCTCGGCGGGATTTCAACCAGTCGGTCTGATTTTTTGCATGTGAGTAGTGCCAATAGAGAACTAGTCACTCGCAGAAAATCAGAGCGCTTGGTTGAAAACCCACGAGAGAAAGCGGTGGGTAGAACTCAGTGGGTAACGCGTTCTTCGGGGGAATGCTGTACAAGCTTGACCCAACCTAATGCACAATGCTGGTATGTATGTATGTATGTATGTAGCCACCAGGTTTTGCCCTGCATACGGCTCCACTCAACAGCAAGATCAAATTTCTTCATCATTCTGAAATCATCATACTGCTGTATTAAGGGCCAAAGGGGGTCGGACGGCCCGTAAGCAGAGACACTTAAGCGAAACCCGCGGGAATAAGAGAATCTCCTTCCAACAATATGATTGAACAAAACGCTACGAAATTCCCAAACTTCTACAAAGTTTGCTGCACTTCTACGTTTCTCGTTGATTTTCCGCGAAGTTCTTCTTCTTCTTCTTCTTCTCCGCATTTCAAGCTTATTGCATATCGCATATTAGCTTATTGCGTGCTCTCAACTTAGTGTTCTAGATGCACTTCCACAGTTATTAATTGAGAGCTTTCGATGCCTGTACCATTTTTGCATTGGTATAATTGTGTGGCAAGTCCAATCATACTTCTATGCCCAGGGAAGTCGAGAAATTTTCCAACCCGAAAAATTCCTAGACCGGATCGGGAATTGAACCCAGCCACCTCCAGCATGGTCTTGCTTTGTAGCTGCGCTTTTACCGACTGAGCTAAGGGAGGCCCGCGAAGTTGCACGAACTAAATTTCTTGAATTTGAACGTAATTTCCACAACTATTGCAAGTCCATAAGGCTTCAAAAAAGTACCATGAAATTATATACAGGTTCCCGATCAATAATGAGCTTCCCTGGAATAAAATAATGTTTCCTTAACTTCTCCGAAGCTCCTCTAATAAATAATTTTTCCACTTCTACGCAGCTTTCAAAAAACAAAAATCAGGACGAGGCCTGGCCCCCTGGGCACCCCCATTAGCTACGCCAACGGCAACGCCACCACAGGGTCCTTCAAGACGATAATTTCGATAAATGAAATAATGTGCGTCCCTGTTAACCTTATGGTCAGGTTTAAGGAACGTTTCAGCTATAACGGCAATATGCACGTTATGAACTCTCAAAAAGTTAAATAGCTCGTCTTCATTATCTTTAAGACATCGTGCATTCCAATTCAAAATATTTAATGATTTAAAATCCATTACAGAACTTCAAAATCATGACTATATTGTTCGCTAATTTTACTCCAGTTTGAATAGCATCAAGCATGGAGTTAGATTTAAGAATATCAGTAATAATGTCAATTAATGATTTCTGTAAAAATTCCAATCTAGGAGCAGTAATGGTTCCTAAGTCAAAATTAACAAAGATTCTGTTAGAATCATGTTGGTTAGTATTTCGATTTCTACCCGTTGCAATAGCAGCATAGGTAGCTCCATTTACTCGCTGAACATTGAATGGAGAATTTGAAGCAGGGGTGATATTTGTGCCTACGGGTACGGGTTCATGCATTTAGCTGGCATGTAGCAATTTTTTGTTCCGTGACCCCATCCCTGGGACTTACGGCACTGGGTGAGGTATTAAAAATTTCCTCCAGTCTTCCTGAAGTGTTCCCACTTCACTCGGACATCGAGCATAAGACTAGATTTTTCTAAAGCCTTAAGGAAGTTTAGTTCACTAGACTTGAAGTGAACTAAATAAAAATCATTAGAAATCCCGTTGGGTGAATCGCCAGGACGGGATTTCATTTTCATTATGATTTCTTAACCCCAAGTAATTTTGCTAGTTCATCTTTGATCTGATCCAGGGATTCACCAGTGGGCAGTCCTTTCATGACAACCTTGAACACACGTTCAGTTTTGGTGTCATAAGTAAAAAAAATGATGCTGCTTCTCAGTAAGATACTTGAGAAGACATTTAAACCCGTCCAAGGTTTCAGCCAATACACGGAATTCACCCCGACGTCCAATAAGGGGAATCTTTTCCTTCTTGGCATTAAGCCGGGAAAGTTTAGTATAATTTTTCCTGTATGATGGATCATTCTCATCATCCGTGAGCAAACAAATTGATTGCTCAAATTAATTTCATCAGAGGGGGGATCAAGAGATTGCCCTTTTCTTTTGCGCTTAGGCGCCATGGTGGCAGTAAAACTTTTATCCAAATCGACTTCCAAGTAGATTACTATAAGAATCTGAAGGATTGAAGAGGAATTTTCCAAATCGATATCCAAGCAGGATTACCTCGGGTAGGGTCCAAATAAGGATCGAAGAGGAATAAGAGTCGAAAAAGGTAGAACATTTACAGGTATATTGAGCATATATTGTTTATATTTGTTGTAGCTTTAGGTACCAGTAACACTTCCTTCAACAAAAACCAAATAGATCCACACGGCAAGAGAGCATGATGTGGTCTGAGGTTTTGCTTCATAAAATGTTTGTTTGGGTCCTCACATTCCTAAATTGCTTGGTTTGAAAATAGTTAATTCAATTTAATCATAACTTTTCTCATAACAATTAGAGGACACTGAAGAGCCAAAACGTTTCTTTTTAAAAATTCACCAAATATTTTCTCCAAAAGAAGATTTTAAAACCAACCGAATTGGCACTGTTAGTGCCCAAACTAACTTATTGTGAAGAAAGTTTGTCAATTCACCCCTTCAGACTAGGGTACATGTCCCTAACTTGGGTCTAATATGCAGCATAATATAAATTATAATCTTAATTGTATCTCAACAAATAATTGACCTACAGACGAAATTCCACTGTCAACTTAAGTATGTATAAGCTTATCATTTCCGTAAAAATTGAGCAAGATAAACAGTTACTAAACTTACCCTTTTCACATAAAAACTAACATGGATTTAATATCAGCCAACTGTCTCCATATTAGGCCCAATAATGGATGTAACTTCGGTCCCTCAAAAATATTCCTTGAAATGAGATTGCAGGTTGAGCGAAACACATATTGCTCATCAGTTTTTCATTAAAATAGAGCAGTTTGCAGATCACAGATCTAAATGAGTACCGTTAAACGGGGTTGATAGTTTTTAAAAGTATATTCTAAATATTTTTTACAGAAATGCATGTTTTTCAAATATTTTTTTTGAAAAAGTACTGATGGTCCTAGAGTTAATTCGTTAGTAATATGTTTAACGGAAATTGAAGCATTTGCAGTATTTTTTTAGTTTTGTGGCCGAACATCAGTTTTTTTTATTTGGGGTTACTTTGATAATGCTCGATGAATGTAGAAAGAAAAGAGGGGAAACTCAAACAATTTAGTTCTCGGAATATAAAACTTTTCATTAGTATGAAGTCAGAATACCTCATAAGCAATACGAATACAACATTGATTTTGTGATGGCTATATAGGAAACACATTTCATGAGTGATGGTTTGAGTGATTTTTCAAACAGGTGAAAAACACGAAAATTGTGTTTTAATATGTGTGTAACATATACTATATAAAACTATATACGATATCAACGGAAATGCCCTAAGCTACAGTATGGAATCAAAGTTTCTAATTCGGAAAAAACGCTGAGAGTGAATTTAATTATTATATTCTACTATTACCCGCATTATCTATTTAAATTAATTTTAAAACGATAGCTCTCCAAAAATAAAATAGATTTTAATGCTTTAACTTTAAAATTTTTCCTAAAAATTACAAAAGATAATTAATATTTCTTCCCTATCTATGATAACTCGGCTCTGTAAAGTTTATTCGATTGAGCCTGTACAAATAAAGTAATTATTTAAAAAAAAACATATTTCTTAAGATTGTGCCGTCTAGGGACAAAAATAGAAACTGTTGTGGTGTACTTATAACTGCGGTATGGGGTTTATGCCAGAATAATTGTGGTAGATTTGCATATATAATTGAAACATTTAATTATCCCAAAAATTACGGAACCAATTAATGTTTCTAAAGATGTCCACATCTACTGGAGCAGTGTTCCACGGGCGACTAGTTTCTCCAAAATGTATACAATTTAATCATAATGCAATAGTTTTCTAGCGCAATAGAAGATGAATGCATAAAAATTGTATTTTCTTTAACAAATACATTATCTTATTTCTTCTACTACTGGCTCACTCACCATAATGGGAAGGTGGCCTTCCGAAATAAACTTGTCTTAAAATGTTGGAATATTATATTAAAAATCTTAATAATTAGTTTTCAGTGCCTGAAAATTGAGATGTAAATACAAGCGGCGCGAGACTGCCTCTCACTCCAAAGGGCCTGGGATCAATCCCAGTCAGTGCCTTTGGGATTTTCTGAGGCGTAAGGAGTACCAATACTACCGACGCCAGGGAGGCAGCTCCCACACCTGCACCCCTGCCTATCGACCCATCAACTCATGGACCGTGGACCAACGGTTTTATTTCCCTTCCGAAGGAAGGCGTGGTCAGAGATTTCATGCCTCAGAAATTCCCGGCGGTGCCAACTGGGATTGAACCCAGACTTTTTGGGGTGAGAGACAATCACGCTTACCACTACACCACCGGCACCGCTGATCGGTACATATGAAAGGGTAAATACATTTTGAAGGCATATTTATTAGAAACATTAATTTTTTTGTTGAAATACGTTTAATAAAGATAATACAATGATACTCTGTATTCAAGGAAGTCAAACATTCCCCAGGTTAATTTCAGACATCAGTTGCTTTTCCGCAGCAAACAAATTTTCAGCACAAACCTTAATATTTTAAGTTGTGAAATTGCAAAAGGGACGCTACAAGCAGGCATGGGAAAAATCGTTCAACATTGCATGTAATACTCGCTCACATAGAAGCGAGCCGTAATATGTGCGTTCGATTTTGTTCGTTTTCTTTTCCACCATTCTTTTCGTTGAACGAAGAAGCGATCAAAACTGACAAGCTCATTGAGTAATTTTTCCCTTGTATGTATTTATTTATTTATTTATTTATTTATTTATTTATCTATTTATTTTTTTTATTTATTTATTTTTTTTTATTTATTTATTTATATATTTATTTATTTATTTATTTATTCACTTATTTATTTATTTATGACTAAAAATCAACAGGCGTTATTGGCTCCAATGATGTAACCTAAACTAAACATGAAAAGTACTAAAACTAAACATCAATAAGCCAATAGTCATCTCGTAAAAAAAAGGAACATTTGCTAGACAAACTAAACGGATCTAAAAAAACGAACTAAACCTCTGACGAAGCAGCTGGCGAGTCAGGTCAAAGTCAAATAGTGTGGAGTCTCTGCAAGCCGATTACGCTGAACATGCTATAATTAGTTCGCTGTATGGGCAGGCGCAGCATTGGCTCTGGCTTGAGGAGTCCAGACAACCGAGCAGTATTCTAATATGGAGCGAGACAAGGAGCAGTACAACAATTTAAGGCAGTAGATATCCGTGAAGTTTTTGGCAATCCTGAAGATAAACGCTAGAATTCTGGAAGCTTTGTCGACGGCATACGAGATGTGATTCTTGAAAGAGAGTTGTGTATCCAGAATTACACCTAGGTCCTTAATTTGGCTGACGCGCTCAATGTCAGTGCATAACAAAACATACTTGAACATAATAGCCTCTTTCTTGCGCGAAAAAGAGATAACCGAATATTTGGACGGGTTAACCTCCATATGATTCAGAGTACCCCAATTACCAAAAGCATTCAACTGATGTTGAAAGAAGCAACAGTCTTCAATTGAATGAATTCAAAGGAAGAGTTTAAGGTCATCTGCGTAAGTTAATCGTGGTCCCTCAATTACTAGATTCACGTCGTTGAAGTAAATCAGGAAAATCAGCGGTCCCTGGGGTATACGGGACTGGCGATCCCCAATGACAATAGTAAGATAGCGATCGGTGAGGTACGACTGAAACCATAAAAAGGCAGCTGTGGCCAAGCCTATCCAGGTTTTCGATAGATATGTGGTGATTCAATTTATCGAAGGCTGCAGATAAGTCAGTATAAATGACTTCCGTCTGAGCACGATCGACATACTGTTAGAGATGTAGGAAGTAAGGCACAGCAAGTTAGTGGCAGTGGAGCGACCAGCCATGAAACCATGCAGGTCGATACTAATATACGGCTTACAGTGAGCGAGTAATGATTCCATAACAACGAGTTCGAACAATTTAGCAACAGCGCTAAGCGAAGTGATGCCACGGTAGTTGCCAACGTCCTGTTTGCTGCCTTTCTTGCTTACTGGAAACATGTACACTAGCTTCCAACAGGATTTGAAAACGCTGACGTCTACGGACTGTTGAAAAACATGCAGCAGTGGACACAACAAACTGTCCAAGTGCGTTTTGATTTATTTTTAATCTTTATTTGAGAGATTTTTAGCCATAGGCTAGTTCATCTCAAGTGCGTTTTGAGGAATGCCGATGAAATTCCGTCAGGACCCAATTGTACATGGACTTGAGTTTCGAGGACGCCCTGGAAAATACCTAGGGATTGATATCAATTCTGCTCATGGATTGGCCAGAGAGTGGTACGTAACTGGCAGCCAGTCGGGCATGGTCGTTACTCAGTCTCTCGTCCGTGAAGACACTAGCAATTTTTTCAGAGAATAGCTGATAGATATCTTGCGTAGATGAGGCCACGTTACCATAATGTATCATAGACGACGGCAGACCAGCTTCATGACGTTGTTCGTTGATAAACTTCCAAAACTGCTTGGGATGTGACTCTCTGAAATCCACGTCGATACTGAAGAAAGCACCGTTTCGCAACTCGTTTGTATTCGTGATTGATCCTGACATAGTGACGTTGAAGGGATATAGTGTGATGTTTGGTGAATTTCCTAAGAGCGGCTCTCTTTCTGGATTTCACTCGACGAAATTCGCTCGTATGCCATGGTTGATGAATCTTTTTCTGTTGTGAATTTTTTTCCATGAAATCCCCGGGAGATTGAAGTCACCAAACACAATAATTCATCGGTTGCTTTAGCGGTATCTAGAACAGAGAAAACCGAATGGTAATGGGTTTCGATGTGGTCACGCTCGCGTATACGGTCGGGAGGAAAGTACGCCGTACAGAGAAACAATGTACGATCGCCCAGTTTGATCGACGTCCACACCTGCTCTAAGCATATCCAAGCATTATTTTCTAGTAACTTTGCTTTAAACCTAGAATTTACAGCCACACCTTTAGTTTTCCGGCTATTAGCGTTAGTTTTGATTTGTTTCTGAGTGCATTCGGTTGAAAAAACAGAGTGAGAATTTGGAAGAAAAATCATTATTTCACTGTCCATATATATTTTACGCGTTGAGATAGCCATTGATATGTAGAAACTTATTATTTTACTGCAGAAGAACAAAAAACTGCCACACACATTTATTAAACAATTATGATTTTTCCCATGCTTGGTTACAAGGAATCACCTAAAAGTGAAAGTTAATGGAATCCATTCAGTTCGCGTTTTCACTGGCACTGATCTCGCCATCCAGATCTGAAAATTAAATGAGATGCTTGCTCCTCTGCAACAGACATGTAGATTCATTTAGAACTTTGTCCATCAAGCAGATGGCCAGATGTGTGCCCGTGAAAATGCGAAGTGGCAAAACAAATAGTATGAAAAATGGATTCCATCAATAGTGCCCTTTGGTAGTGGTAAGCGTGACTGCTTTCTAACACCCCGATGGGTCTGGGTTCAATCCCAGCCGAGGTCTTCCTTCAGAAGGGAAGTAAAGCCGTTGGTCCCGGCCCATGTGTGTTGAATGGGTGCGATATCCTACGCAGGTGTGGAAGCTGCCTTCCTGCACATTCGATTGCCGTCAATGGATGGCAATCGATGTCCGTCGGTGATTGGCACTAGATTGCGGAACAGAGACCGACGTTAAAAATAAAGGAAAGAAGAAGAATAGTGCCCTTTACAGCTGTTCATGCCATGTTTACTTACTGCTCAAACATGCTGTATCAAAATGTGGGCATTTTTCCGATTGAGCGTTAAAAACTCCGGCCATGCTCTTTTCAAATTTTTTTTTTTTGTTTTTTCCTTTGGTTTGTTTTTTCCGTCGATCTTGTTTTCCGTGCTGAGCACCAATGCTACCGACGTGCCAAGAAGGCAGCTCCCACACCTGGACCCTACCTATCGACCCATCAACTCATGAACCGGGGACCAACGGCTTTACTTCCCATCCAAAGGAAGGCGTGATCAGAGATGTAATGCCTCAGAACATCCCGGTGGCGCCGACTGGTATTGAACCCAGGCCTGCTGGGGTGAGAGGTAATCACGCTTACCACTACACCACCGGCGCCGTTCTTTTCAAATCTATTTTTATTATTTTCGATTGAGTTCGCTGATATGAAGTGTTATGGAAATATTTATTGGTCAGAGCTAAAAAGATTACGATAGGCTGGACCTCCGGACAGCCAGAAGGATTAATCTTTAAGTGCATCTATGATTTTTGGTGGTTTTTCGTACAACATTTTGTCATTCGGTTTGACGGATATGACCAGTTTTTTTTGGTTTCTTCTGCTTCTGGGACGCTTTGTCTCATTAAACCTTACTTGTCGATGTTCCCAGTTCCCAGTCAAATCTCAAACATAGGTATTCTTTTATTAGTAAAAGTTTGAGTTATCTTCCGGTACAGCTTTTTGTCCAAACGTTCCTGTTTTCGGTCAGATTTTAGTGTGACCTTATCAATCTCCTAATCTCTTCATAAGATATCCGGATAGCTGTTAACTGCACATCATTTGAGCAGTTTAAAATGTTTCCTTCCACTCGAACTTTACCGTGGAACAAAATTTTAAGATTTGGGCTTCTAGAGCCTCGAGAAAGCAGGTTTTACTTCTGCTCTCCTTAAAATCTCTGGTCCCATAACTACTCGATTACACTGAAACCTCCGTTTACGAAGTATTTTTTTTACGCAATATTTTTACGAAGTAAATCCCAAATACAGAGGTTTTTTACGAAGTAAATTCCAAATAACGAGTTTTAGTTATGCGAATTTGGGAATCTGGGAAAAACTGTGAAATACCCCACAATATGGGTATCTTTTGAATCGGAGTGACATGTAGGAACCGGAAATCTATGTATGACGCCATTTTGAAATCCAAGATGGCGGCATCCGGTTACAGAAAACCTGGAAAATAATGTCAAATACATCACAATATGTGTATTTTTGGAATCGGAGTGACGTGTAGGGACCGGAAATCGATGTTTGACGCCATTTTGAAATCCAGGATGGTTGTATCCGGTTTATGAAAAACTGGTAAATACTGTAGAAGCTCTAAAACTGCACAAGTCTAAAAATAAACCTAGTTGACTGTAAAATAGCTTCCAAAGTAGCGCTAACACAGTTTATTGGCTGAAAACAGGTTGTTTAGTTGTTGAAAAAACACCTTTGATGTTTATGTTATGCAGCAAGAGTAGTTGGTTGTGTAGAAGCCATCAAATGAGTAACATATTTCGTTTATTAGCTTTGTTTTGCAGCTACAAGTTGAACGTTGATTAGCATGTGTATAAAAGTGATATTAGCGTTTATTGGCTGTTGTTATTCAGTGCGACTGATAAATTGAATAATGGTTGTGAAAAAGTTTAGTAAACGCTCTCCAAAACTATTTTGCTAGCTTCAGCTTGTAGCTTTATCTGCAGCTTTTTTCAGCTGCTTTACAGCACAACGCTGGAAGTTGGCTTATAAAGCTGAAAATGTTAGTTGGGGCCATCTTGGATTCCAAAAATACCCATATTGTGGGGTATTGACAGTATTTTCCAGGTTTCCTGTAACCGGATGCCGCCATATTGGATTTTAAAATGGCGTTAGGCATGGATTTCCGGTTCCTGCATGTCACTCCGATTAAAAAAATACCCATATTGTGGGGTATATGATATTATTTTTCTAGGTTTTCTGTAACGGGAAGCCGCCATCTTGGATTTCAAAATGGTGTCAGACATAGATTTCCAGTTCCTACACGTCACTCTGATTCCAAAAGTACCAATATTGTGGGGTATTTGACAATATTTTCAAAAACCTCTTTTTACGAAGTAAATCCCAAATAATCGAGGTTTTTTTTCGAAGTAAATCCCAAATAACGAGTTTTCTTTTTACGAAGTAAATCCCAAATCACGAGGTTTTTTTACGAACTAATTCGATTTACGAACCCCCGGTTTGATTCGTAAATGGAGGTTCCAGTGTATATGATTAATTTCTGAGTGACAGTTTCGGATTGGAGCACCGTTTGTGTAGGATTTAGTTTTGTGTCATTGAGGGAAAATGATTTCGCAAAACATTGCACTTTTAGCAGTCAAAATGTTTAAGCTTATAGAAACTGGCACAACCCATATTTGGCTAGCTAAGACCCCATGGAAAAGTAAAAAAAAAATAAGCAATTAAAATGTAATATTTATCAATTAAATAAAGGTGTATAGCCTAACGTGCAAAACTTGAATCAGGAAAGGTTTTTTATGTGTTAATAAATTTAATTTCTTAATTCCACTATTACTAGCCTACCCACCCTATGTTGTTCTCTGCCATCGTCGCATCATCCATATCGATGTTGTCCGTGAAAAACGCAATGATAACGCATTAACACCTAAGAAAATTTCATTTTCGCCTGATTTAATTATCGTCTTGACCACACTCTGTTTACATTGATATGGAAAGTAACAGTACAAATTGTATCGACCAGTTCCTTGATTGGGAATCAAATTAAAAGTATTAACACTCAACGTTCGGTAACTGAGACAATTTTACTTTTAATCTAGCGAATAGAATTTACTACCAGATATGCATTTCATATGTTCAACAAGCCTTTAAATGCATTTACAGTGCATCTGACTTTGTTTAGCATTGTGTTTTTCGTTTATAAATATATATTTTAGAAAGAGGTCGGGGTTGTGAAGCGCCATTCAATAAAAGTTATGTTCTTACTGTGAAAATCCGGTTGATACTGGCTCTATAGAGATCTCTGAATGCATTCAAAAAGTTGGCCGAATAAAAACAGGTTACCGATAATAGTCTCACTCACCTGAGAAGTTAAGAGCGTTGTAGTTATAAAAGCGTATTGGATATCTTCCATGGCATTGTTGGACGTTGAAAAAGCGTTCGACAATGTCTGGCATGATGGCCTGTTCTGCAAATTGCAGCCATACGGTCTTCCAATCTTCCATGTGAAGATAATACAAAACTATCTCTCAAACAGAACATTCCGAGTCTCTCTGAATGGCATCACATTGGATGCCTTCAACATCGGTGCGGGTGTTCCACAAGGAAGCATCCTTGGACCCATCTAGTTTAACATGTTCACCTCCGATATGCCGGCTCTGCATAGGTTCGCATATGACGCATCCATCATCTATAAGAGTAGGGTAATCGAAGCTCTGACCGATAAAGTTCAGAGAGGACTGGATGTCCTGTCTGATTATTTCAACAGCTGGAAGATCCGTGTCAAAGACTCAGGTCATCATCTTTCCTCATTCCAAATCTCCCAGACTTGTTCCGTTATAAGATCAACTTGAATGGTGGTAGAATGGTGCAAAGAGGGAGTCTACCTCGACCTTGCACTCGAAAGCAAACTGCTTTTCAGGGAACACGTTGACAAAACGAAAACCAAATGCAACATCCTGATGAGATTCCTGTATCCATTCATCAACACTCTTTCCCTGAAAAACAAGCTTACTGTCTGTAAGCAAATAATCCTTCCCGTGATAGAATACGGGGTCCAAATCTGGTACCTAAAGTATACCTAAAGTACCGCGGATTGCCATCACCTAAAACTACAAAGGGTCCAAAACAAGATCCTGATGATGATCCTCAACTGTCCTCCATGCACTCGAATGTCTGAGGTCCATCGCCTGGCTGGTCTTCAGACGCTGGAGTTACGGAGAACTGCTACCATAGAAAGATTCAGAGATTGTTATAGGCAGATTATCAGGGATCTGGCACGTTAGATTAAGCTTTAGGTTAAGTAGGTAGGTTATCAAATTTTCAAAACTCCAACTTAACAAACCCTTTAAGGGAAAGTTTACCGCGCCAAGAATTATTTTTTCCGGAAAGTTTATATTTTTCATAAAATATTGGGAAAACTATAAAAAATCCAAGAAAACCGTTGTTTTTCTTAGATTCCTGGAAAAATTTACATGTAAAAATATTTTTTTTGTCTCATTATGAAAAAAATTGGACTTCCAGCAAAACCTATAAGACGATGTTTTGTGGTTTGTTGAGTCCAAGTTTATGCCATGATGACTTATAAAAAATGTTTTGCACGTGAATTTTTATTGAAAAATAAGAAATAAAATGACTTTTTAGATTTTTTATACCTTTTTCTAATATTTTTAGAAAAATAAAAACGTAATTATTTTTTTTTTTCGAGCGGTAAATTTCCTTTTAAAGGGTATTCTGTAAATTCGCGCTAAACGTAATCGTCATACCAGAATAATCAATTAAACTGAATGTAGATTAAGAGCCAAAGGCTAATCAATTGTACTGAAAAACCAATGTTAAAACATAATGAATCAACAAATAAATGTTAATGTTACTACTAAAGCTTATTGGAAACAATTTTCGACAATTCTATCGATTGGAATCGATGGAACAGCATGCCTCATATGAATGTAAAGTGTATACATATATATCAAAATTGATCGTACCCTAGAGGACATGGTGAATGGATATATTTTTTTTTTTAAACATGGCTGGTGGTGAAACAGATGTTTTTTGATTTATTGCTATTGTTTTGGTATTTATTGGAAGATCATGTATGAAGTTAGATTTATTTTAGTAATACACTCGATTTTCAATTTTTTACCTAGTGGACGAACGGTAGTCAAATTAGTGGCATATGAATGATCTTTATTACGACTAAAAATGAGCAAAATTTGAAGAATTTATGTTCATTTAAGGAAAATAAGGGTTTTCAAGAAAAAGGTGTTTTCTTAAATTGCTCTAAATTATTGTAAACTTAACAAAACATGCCCAATACTGAGCAATGAATTGATAAATATAATTCAGATACGTACTTTTTTAACTTGTGCTTTTATAGCCATTTTTCTAAAATTTAAGTACGAACAATTAACTCAAACAGCTTCATCCAACATTTCTGCATCAAATTCTTTCATAAAATAAAAAATCTATAATGTTATCGATTTGATGGATTTGAAACAAGAATACCGAGTGAAGTTGAAGTATGATGGATTGGTATCACTATCACATCACACACTGCACAGTGGTCCAGATTGCATATTTAGCTGAAAGGATAGGTTTGGAGCCTGAAATTGAAATTTTAGACAAAAAGTGTATTGTACAAAGTTGTTCCTTATAGTTAGGCCCTTATTTTTATGACAATGAATTTTAGGGTGGTTCTTATTATCATTGAAATTAAACATTTACCTTTTTTGCGTAGGTTCAGATTGTAAAAAGCTGTCGTCATCTTATGTTAAATGGCAGGAGGAATGCAATGATGATATTTTGATGCAATATTAAATGATGAGTTGAAAATAATTAGATTTTAAATTTTGAAAATGCAACACAGTAAATTGCACATAAAGATTTTGTGTCAGTTTCCCGTTGAGTTCGAAATGCAAGCTCCTCAGAAAATCCTGGTGGCGCCGACTGGGATTGAACCCAGGTCATTTGGAGTGAGAGGCAATCACGCTTACCACTAATCGTCGCCACTATTCAAGAGTTATATCGAAGACATCATATCATCACAGACAAACAGACGTAACACTTCATTGTGTATCTTAATTCATGCATTTTGGTTGATTTGAATATTATCAGTTCCGCGAACTACTCGCCGCAGCGCTGGCATCGGATCACTTTGACGTTTCTATACATTCTATAGAACTTTTATGCAATATTGTTTGCGAGTTAGCGAGCAATCTTGTTTTCCGCGAGAAGCCAGAGAGATGTCGTTACTGAGGTCCTATGTTTTGAGATACTATGATTTCAAGAAAAACTTTTTCAAAGTGTTACCTGTTTGTCTGAGATATCATGAAGATTGGCAACATTTCCAGAATCCAAGTGAAAGGTATAACAGCACTGCGATTGAACAAAGGAGGATGCAACGCATAGAAAAATATGAAAATACACAAACTGAAGTTGGAATCTTTGCTATCAAATTCGATCGGAGCATTTAGTTTTGAGCGGCAGATGACGCGATTGTGTTTGTCTTATAGCAATCGTCTGAGAAACCGGGATAGTTGAAAGTATTATCCAATGTATGGTATTTGCAGATATTAGAGGAATTGCATAATGCTAGGTAGAATTCGAATTGAATGTACCCTGTAGTAGATAGAGTTAGTGTGGAATATAAATGAGTAGAATCGAGTTAGAATAGTCCGTATGTAAACGGGATCTGATTGGAAAGGGAATTTTAATACAGCTAGAGGTATACATATGAGGTACCTAATCTCGTTGACGGCATTCTTATGACGGACTTTGTTTGTCGTCCGCTCTTTCGTTATCAGATTGACTGCTGCTTGTATGAAATCAACCTTAGTTTTATAGTGCTCATAGGTAGAATGAATATACCTACCACATATAATGTTAATGGTTTAGGTATAAATAATAGAAGGGCATATAGAATAATGATGCGATAGATTGACTTCCCAAATCGTTGTGAATACAAAAGAAGATCTCAATTTAAATTTTATTCATACCTAATTCTTTATGGATAATTTTAGTTAAGAATGCTAAGTTGCTATAGAAGTATCGGAGTTTGCCTCATTAGTAGACAATATAATCAATTATATTATTTTCTAATGATATAAGCCCTTTTCGTATGGAATTCTCAATTAATCCAAGCGATTAGTTGCTGATTAGACAAAATTTAATCACAAATTGAGCTTCATTGGGTTCTGAGATGATTTTGAGCATCACTGGTTTAGTTTTGTGTGAAAAAGGTACGTTAAAAAAACAGTTCAGACATGAAAAAGTTTTTGTACAAAAAACTTTTTTTTCCTTAAAAGTATCCATCTCGCAATGTATGGACGGATGGTAGTAAACATAATTACCTATCTTGAGGCAAAGTTTCATCCAAATCAAATATGGCCATTTTTATAATCGGCTTTGTGTATGTCTCAAAAGGATTTTTATTTCAGTCCGCATCGTGCTCTCTTGCCGTGCGGATCTATTTGCTTTTTGCTGAAGGAAGTGTTACTACTACCTAAAGCTACAACAAATTTAAACAGCACTTTTCAGTGCTCAACCTGTAAAAAATTTTCTACCTTGTTCAACTCTTATTCCTCTTCGATCCTTGTTTGGACCCTACCCGAGGTAATCCTTCTTGGATATCGATTTGGAAAATTCCTCTTCGATCCTTCAGATTCTTATAGTAATCTGCTTGGAAGTCGATTTGGATAAAAATTTACTGCCGCCATGGCGCCTAAACGCAAAAGAAAGGGGCAAACTCTTGACCCCCCTTCTGATGAAATTAATTTGAGTAATCAATTTGATTTGCTCACGGATGATGAGAATGATCCATCATCCAAGAAAAATTCTAGTAAACTTTCCCGGCTTAATGCCAAGAAGGAAAAGATTCCCCCTATTGTGATAACCACTACCGATTTCCAATCTCTTCGCATGGAACTTTTGAATTTCGTGAAAGTTAAGTTTTCACTACAAATTGGACGTCGGGGTGAATGCCGTGTATTGGCTGAAACCTTGGACGGATTTAAATGTCTTCTCAAGTATCTTACTGAGAAGAAGCACAAATTTTTTACTTACGACACCAAAACTGAACGTGTGTTCAAGGTTGTCATGAAAGGACTGCCCAGTGGTGAATCCCTGGATCAGATCAAAGATGAACTGGCAAAATTACTTGGAGTTGTGCCACTCCAAGTAATCAAAATGAAAATGAAATCCCGTCCTGGCGATTCGCGCAACGGGATTTCTAATGATTTTTATTTAGTTCACTTCAAGTCTAGTGAACTAAACAACCTTAAGGCCTTAGAAAAAGCTAGCCTTATGCTCCATGTCCGAGTGAAGTGGGAACACTTCAGGAAGACTGGAGGAAATTTCCAAAACCTCACCCAGTGCCGTAAGTGCCAGGGATGGGGTCACGGAACTAAAAATTGCTACATGCCAGCTAAATGCATGAATTGTGGTGATTCCTCTCACGCAAAGGACGACTGTCCTGTGAAGGAAGATCCTAAGAAATTTAAATGTTCAAATTGTGGTGAAAACCACAAATCCAATTTTTGGGAATGTAAGACTCGCAAAGCGATCCTACAATCTCGTTCTAACCGTCAGGTAGGAAACGCTCCACGTTTCCGACCAGGTACAAATTCCTCTGCTGTTAACAACGGTCAGCGAGGAACAAATTCTACATTCGTACCCGTAGGTACAAATATCTCCCCTGCTTCAAATGTTTCATCTGTACCTACTCCCCTCGCCACTAACAATGTTCAGCGAGTTAATGGAGCTACCTATGCTGCTATTGCAGCGGGTAGAAATCAAAATACTAACCAACGTTCTAATGGAAATTTTGACAATTTTGACTTAGGAAGCATTACTGCCCCCAAAATGGAATTTTTACAGAATTCATTAATTGACATGATTTCTGATATGCTTAAATCTAACTCCATGTTTGATGCTATTCAAACTGGAGTAAAATTTGCAAATAATATTGTCATGACTTTAAAATTCAGTAATGGATTTTAAAGCATTAAATATTGTAAATTGGAATGCTCGATCTCTTAAAGATAATGAAGACGAGCTATTTAACTTTTTAAGAGTTCATAACGTGCATATTGCCGTTATAACTGAAACGTTCCTCAAACCTGACCATAAGGTTAAGAAGGACAGAAATTACTTGATTTATAGAAATGATCGTCTTGATGGACCCTGTGGTGGCGTTGCCATCATTATTCATAGACGAATCAAACATAAAATTCTTTCTTCATTTGAAACCAAAGTTTTTGAAACTTTGGGGGTTTCTGTTGAAACAAAATTTGGACAACTTACGTTTATAGCTGCCTATTTGCCATTCCAATGCGTAGGCCAGCAAAAGAATTTTCTCAAGGGTGACCTCCAGAAACTTACCCGTCATAGGTCTAAATTCTTCATTATTGGTGATTTTAATGCAAAACACCGCTCATGGAATAATGCTCAAAGCAATTCCAATGGTAATATTCTGTTTGATGATTGTTCTGCAGGTTATTACACTATTCAATATCCAAACAGCCCAACATACTTTTCTTCTGCAAGAAATCCCTCCACTATTGATTTGGTCTTAACTGATTCATGTCAACTTTGTAGCCAACTGGTTACCCATGCTGACTTCGGTTCTGATCACCTTCCAGTAACTTTTGAAATATCCCAAGAAATAATTTGTAATCCCAACAGCTCTACTTTCAATTACCATAGAGCTGATTGGGAGCAGTATCGAACATTTATGGAATATAACTTCGATCCAAACATTCCTTTGCAAACCAAAGATGAAATTAATTATGCTCTTGAATCTCTGACTACTTCTATAGTTGAAGCAAGAGCTGCCTCAGTACCAAAATGCGAGGTTAAATTCGATTCAATTATAATAGACGATGATCTTCAGCTCTTGATCCGTCTTAAAAATGTCCGTAGGAGACAATATCAAAGAACACGCGATCCTGCCATGAAAGTTATCTGGCGGGATTTGCAAAAACAAATTAAAAAGCGATTCTCTGCCCTGAGGAACAAAACTTTTGAAAATAATATTTCTAAATTAGACCCGAGTTCCAAACCCTTTTGGAAACTCACAAAAATTTTGAAAAAAACCTCAAAAGCCTATTCCAGCGCTTAAAGAAGGTGGTAAAATTTTGATCACAAATTTGGAAAAAGCTCAGAAACTTGCTAAGCAATTCGAGAGTTCCCATAATTTCAGTTTGGGTCTTACTAGTCCTATTGAGAATCAGGTTGCTCGGGATTTTCTGAATATTTTCTCTCGGGAAAATATTTTTGATGATTCCTGGGGGACTGATTTGGACGAAGTAAGGTCTATAACTAAAAATTTTCAAAATATGAAAGCTCCAGGTGATGATGGAATTTTCTATATCCTCATCAAAAAACTCCCAGAGAGTACCTTGTCTTTCTTGGTAAAATTATTTAACAGATGTTTCCATTTGGCATACTTTCCTGATAAATGGAAAAATGCAAAAGTTGTTCCAATTTTGAAGCCGGATAAAAATCCAGCTGAAGCTTCTAGCTACCGTCCAATAAGTTTGCTTTCTTCAATAAGTAAACTTTTTGAAAAGATAATTTTGAATAGAATGATGCTTCACATCAATACGAACTCAATTTTTGCAGATGAGCAGTTTGGATTTCGCCATGGGCATTCAACTACTCATCAACTCTTAAGAGTTAACAATTTAATTCGTTCAAACAAATCTGAAGGCCACTCAACTGGAGTTGCTCTTCTAGACATAGAAAAAGCATTCGACAGTGTTTGGCATGAAGGTTTGATTGCTAAATTGAAAAAGTTTAATTTTCCACTTTATATTATGAAATTAGTTCAAAATTATTTAACTGACAGAACTCTTCAAGTAAATTATCAAAATTCCAAATCTAATCGTCTACCTGTTAGGGCAGGAGTTCCTCAGGGTAGCATTCTTGGGCCTATATTGTATAACATTTTCACTTCGGACCTCCCTGATTTGCCTCAGGGTTGCCACAAATCTTTGTTCGCTGATGACACAGGCATTTCCGCTAAAGGAAGAAGTCTTCGTGTTATTTGCAGCAGACTTCAGAAAAGTTTAGATATTTTCTCTTCTTATTTACAAAAATGGAAGATTTCTCCCAACGCTTCCAAAACTCAACTTATAATATTTCCACATAAGCCTAGAGCTTCGTTTTTGAAACCTAGTAGTAGTCACATAGTCACTATGAACGGAGTTCCAATTTCCTGGTCAAACCAAGTGAAATATCTTGGATTAATACTTGACCAAAAATTAACTTTTAAAGATCACATTGAGGGCATTCAAGCCAAATGTAACAAATATATTAAATGTTTGTATCCTCTTATAAACAGGAAATCCAAACTTTGCCTGACGAATAAACTTCTAATATTTAAACAAGTTTTTAGACCGGCCATGCTTTACGCTGTACCAATATGGTCTAGTTGCTGCACTACCAGGAAAAAAGCACTTCAAAGGATTCAGAACAAAATTCTGAAAATGATTTTGAAGTTGCCTCCCTGGTACAGTACAACCGAAGTACATAGAATTTCGAATGTTGAGACTTTAGCACAAATGTCCAACAAAATAATTAATAATTTCAGGCAAAAATCGTTGCAATCCTCAATTGCAACGATTAATTCCCTTTATACTTAGATAAGATTTAGTTTTAGTTTTTAGTTTTAAGATATCAATTGTTATACTGACATGCAGGTTAAAAAACCTGTTTAAAATACTGAATTGCCAAGACATGAACAATGTAAAAACACTTAGATATATATCATAACAATTAAGGCTGGTACGTTACTGCAGTAACTGGAGCACCTAGGTTAAAATGAAATGTAATTTATTTTGAATTTGGAACAAATAAAGAGTTAAAAAAAAAAAAAAAAAAAAAAAAGGATTTTTATTTCAGTATTTTTTTTTCAAAAACTTAGGCAATTTCGTAAAAGTCATCCATACAACACATTTTTGTAGGAGTTGTAATTTTTCCATAATATTTTTTTTGAAAAACATCGGCAGAAAAAGTGTGGCCCTTCTCAAATGTTAGTCTAGATAAATTTTGGAAAAAAAAAACTGTGTATGCAAAAGTGCTTATTTAGTCAAAGTCTACACATCCAGAAAATTTCATTGAAATCTGAGCGGGTATTGCCAGCTTCGATTCGATTTGGCGCAAAATGCATTAGAGGTAACTCTAAGACCAGAAGGTCCCGAAAAACGTGCTCAACTTTTTGGCTCAGCTCCGGTACTCTATTCGGTTCCAAGCTAATCGATGCACCCCTCGAAACATAGGAAAATACACGAACCCCTCATTTTATCGGTCAAACTTTCATAGCGAATCAAAATAAACATAGTGTAGTACTAGAATTTCGACTAGAGTGGGGTACGTTAATCGATTTGCTTGGGACCAATAGGCTAGTCAAGTAGTGAGCCAATTTAAAATCGTTATTTTCTACCGGTTGGCTGTAGTGCAACCGCTTTGATGTGATAATAATTTTAATTTTTTGCTGTGAAGATAAATCATCAATCAAGATTATTTTAGGAAAGAGAGAATCGCACACAACACGGATAATACGGGGACCTGATAAAATAATTGACAGCCAAATATGTGTTCAACTATGAAGAGCCGCCACAGCTCCGAGATTAATTGACCGGTTATAATAATTAGCCGATATTATAAAACAAGAATAATTTTCCAATAGAACGCTTCCACTTACATCAATTCGAAAGCCGGAGATTTTCTGGTGTTTGCAGATTATGTCAAAGGTATAATTTTTCTGCTGCTCGTAATTTTATTTCAAAAGTGCATAGTTCAGTCTAATCAATTTTGTCGGGATTGGCATAGTTTGCATAATTTCGAGGGGATTGGCATAATTTGAAAAAAAAGTTGTATTCTCGGTACTTATCGAAGATTTGACACAATGTAATCGTTTGGTTCGTCGTTGATCGCCTTTCGCAAAGAACATCCTTGTATTGTCTGTTTCATTGCTCGAATAAAAAATTACCATACAAAAACATTAGAACCTATTTACAATGCAATAACGTTTATTGCAGTATGATTTAATAAAATACAATTAAATACATTTAAACTTATTGTTACGTACTATAGAATCTATTGTAAACGAGACTTTTACTATAGACAACCGTAACCATAAAAAAATCTATTTTTCTCGATCAAGTTGATTTCATTTCAATAAGTTTTATTGTTTTTTCATCAATATATTGATAACACCGAATTTATTGTGAACTTATTGTGGAGACCAATACAATTACAATAGGGTTAATTGTCAACAATAAAATCTATTGTGTTTTAATGTAATTTCAACTTCAAATGGCTTATTCAAGATTTTAGAACAAATCATTATTCGAAAACGTCACCTTCAATCCAATTGACGGCTGGCACAAAGTTGTAGGAGAAACATATTTCTTTTCAGGATAAAATATACACGATAAAATATTAATTTAATTTTGCCAAAAAATCCAATAAACTGAGTCTAAATATCTTAAATAACAAAAAATGTAATGGGGGAATTATAAATTCTGTTTTAAAAATTAATCTGCTCGTAAAAAATTGAAAAATTCCTCAATTAAAAAAACCCGAGATTTAGATTTAAAAAGCTTTTCAAAACAACTTTGTTGAAGACCGCAAATCGATTCGAATTTCTGTACATAAGGTTATTATTTTTTACTTCAGGACTAGTACTCCACGCGTAACTTAAGGCCCTCTGCTCTCCACTGCTGTTTAGTTCAATTGAAATAAGATTTAAAAAGCAAAGATTTTTGAGGAAATTTGTCTAAAGGTGTGATTTGTTTTTATTGCAAATACTTGAAGAGAGCGAAAAGACATATTCACTGTTTGTTTGTCTTGAGGTTTTGCTTAAGATTTCGCGTCAGCATCCCGTGCAAAAAGCGTAATATGTTTGTATTATTTTGCATATGGCATATTCGAATACCGACTTTAGTGTTAGTTTCAACGGATCCTATAGTTGAAGATATATCATTATTAAAAACAGTGTTAATATAAATGCATAATATCTCATATATGAATTAATTGTATTGTGCCCACAGTTAATGAGTTATCTAAACGTGAAGTTTTGTTGAAGATATCATTTGACAGATATTCTATACAGTCAAAAACTTCAAACTGTTTTGAAGCACTGTGGTTGTGTCCAAGTCGTAATATGCACACTATATTTATCTAATTTTTGGGTTACTCGGTTCAAGTGAGATGCATTTAATACAGCTGGTGTTTGCCTTGATAGCAAACAGGAACTGCCGAACTGGGATTGAACTCAGGCCCCTTGGGATGATAGGCAATCACGCTTACCACCGACGCCACTTGAAAGCTTATGTATGTAGAGCCGTTCCCTACTTTACAGCGTTCACACTTTAGGATGGAAAACGATTTTAAGGATGTGAATATATTCATCAATGATATATTTATAACTGTCATTGAAATTATTGATTAAAATAGATATCTCATTTTACTAAAATTAAATAAAAAATGGTTCAATGAAAAACCTTATGGGGGGTGACAACACATTTATTTAGTTAACATATCTTAAAATATGTCAATGTAACGAAGCTATTAAGAGTACACAATGTACTTCGTATGGATGGCCAAAGATCACATGTAACCCTTATCTATCCACATAAAAGTTTGTTCAAACTTGTGTTTAACTGTGATTAACTGTGCACTATTTAAATAAAACATCTGGTTAATGTTATCAGCACTTTACTCCAGGACTTCAAGGAACATATTCTAGTAATCATTTTCTGTATATTCAAGATATATGGATCAATGAACATTTTTAAAATTTGGCCCAATGTCACCCCGTCTTACGGTACTTCCACAGTTATTAATTTAAAGCTTTCTATGCCTACCAATGTTTGAATTTGTATATTGTGTGGCCAGCACAATGATACTCTATGCCCAGGGAAGTGGAACACATTTTCAACCCGGACCAAATTTACTATATTCTCTGAAAAATCCACACGATTTTCCTCATACGAAAGGCCACAATGCTCAAAACACCCTATATTTCAGTGAATTTATCAGTATTGTTTCGACAAAAAAGTGTGCCATCAAAAGTCCACAATTATCGACCCCCCTTACCAATCGTAGTGTATTTAGTTATACTTATTGCATTACCGGTTGTATCTTCCCTCGTCTCCTTCCCCTAAAATGAAACGTCATTTATGGATCATTCCCTATGGGCAACCATTGGCCATTTAAAATCTTGCAAAGAATTTCATAATGGCGTATTCTATATTTTTCAGTAAGTCATAGGACGCAAACGACACTTGTAATCGAAATGACGTCTTAGATCAGGGGTCTCATTATGGACGAAACGAAACACTTTTTCATACAAGCGTTCTACAATAAATGCTTCGTTTTGACTTCCGCTATGAGACCCAGAGATGTTAATCGATGCATTAAAATCATTGCAGACGTTAAGTTTGACTATATCGACGATTATCGATTAACAACCCTATCTGAGATAAATACAGTTTTTCTTCTTTATATTACACACAGGTGAAAATTAAGTAGTTGTTCTATGATCATTGACACCTGCAAATTTCTATAAGCTCGAATTTTTCATCAGCATTTTAATGAAAAATATTAAAAAATTCTAGAAAAGATACTTTTTTTTATTGATAATGATGCTATGATTTATTTAAAAATATCGACTGCTGTACTTTGAATTTTTTTGAAAGATTCAAAATGACCGAAATTTAGCAAAAATGTCCAAAACAAACAACTGTGCAAAATTACAAACCAGTCGCAGGAGGTCTAGTCGGAAATTCAATATATTATTGCTATTTGGCTTGGAATAGCTAAAATACAATTTGACATAGTTGTTTACCGTTTAGGTCAATCGAAAATGAAATTATTGTTATTAAGATCGCTAGACTCTACACCGTTTAAAATCACACGGGCCGTGCAAAATTTGTGAACGATGATCAAATTAAACTACTTTTATTAGGATAATATTTCATTATGAATAACTGTACTTTGAACTCGTGCCGATCAGCATACTACACTAGCTCAATGATGCCATACCCCACGGCAGGTCAGGGCTCAAACGCAGTCAAGGTTGTTGAGGTTTTATGAGACGAAACATCTCTGCTCACGTCATTCTTCACAAGGAAAATAAAGCAGCTGCTTTCGTCCCATGTGCTGTTGTTTTGAAATAAATGGTCTAGGTGAAGTTGCCTTCTGAGCGTTGGTGCTTAGTTCAGGGGAACTAGGGGCAAGAAGTTCACGCTAACGATAGTGCGTTGTTAAATACGATTCCGTGAATATTTATAGGAGTTTGAGCACCGAATTGTAAGTTTATAACCTTGTCTCCATGTATTATCATTGAAATTAAAATTAAACCCCATAAAAAAATGATAATGATTTTTTTTAAATGTCATGTCATACCTGCTCTAAAACATGCTGCAGTGTAAGGGGCAAAAAAAGGTCTAAAATGAAGTAAAACTGCTAAATGTTCATTTATAAACAACAAATTACGATTCTTTAGTATGCCAGTAACTGCTTTTATTGTTTATTCCACAAACATATTGACTTAACAATATTTTTTTTTATCCAAAACATATAACCGTGTGCGTCAAAGAATTCAAATGGAAACTATGTTTTATCGAAGACAACATACCAAGAAGCCTGGCAACTTTGTCTGAATCCAAGCGACAGACACAGTAGCATTGCATTCGAGCGAAGGTGGAAGCAACGCATAGAAACACGAGCAAATACACAAACCTTTCTTCTGAGGATGGAACCTTTGCTATCCAATTTTATAGCAAATGACACGATTGTGCCAGTCTTCTTGATATGTTGTCTTCGGTTTTATACTATTTTATACAGTTTGTTTCCTAAATTTCACGAAAATAATATATATTGGAAAAATAAATGCCCCATTGTGCTAATTTCTTAACATTTATTGTTATTAATGTTTCAATCAACCATCAATAGTGACGTCTCAATGCAGAATTTGTGAAAAAAATAAATTGGAAATTTCGAAAACTTTATTCTTATAAAAAACAAAAACTAGCTTTTCAATACAAAATGATTTTTTGCATTTTTTTTTTACTACTTCGATTTGGACAGAAGTTTCTAGAATGCGTCATAGGTATACCATGCATTGATTGATGGTGACTTAGGATTGAAATGCTTTCATTTTCAAGATATATTGAGGGTGGCACTCTTGCCCCGGGTGACCTTCTTGCCCCTAGTGCCTCAATATGCTCACGGAGGATTTCCCAACTCTGACAAAAATCAAGTCGAATGCATTGAGATTTCTTTCAGTGTTTGATTGTGCTGCTGAAACACGCCACATATAAGGCATTTTTAATTTGACATTGATGGGTACGGTCAAGGATTCTCAATCAAAATATTATCCAGCTTTTCAAAGCCACCTGGTGACATCGCATGGTAACTTTGAACGATACACATATACATTCAAACGCTTGTATATGTGTGTATGTGTTTTGAACAGAAACGTGGTAGGGGCGAAGAAAACCGTTGGCCCAGGTGTCACTCTTAGAGGGGTGACACCCAAGAGAAAATTATTTACATCCGATAAATAGGCAGAACTTTATTTTAACAAAATTTGTAAATACAGTAACAGCTCCATACACCCAACAAACTTGCTAAAAGATGCTGGTAAAAAAAACTGAAGTCGTTAATAATTTCTAAGTATGTATGCCTTTACCGAACTGCTTTCAATATGCAATAGCATCAAATTTGAGAATAGATCCTGACCCAAAAAGATCTCACCGGCGTATCACAGAAAAACTTCACTTGAATCAAGCAGAACTGATTTAAAAAGTATCGGCGGTCAATCAGATTTTATTTCTTGCTTCAGCTTATTAATATGATATGATTGATCCCAAGCATGTTTCTCAAGGCCATCGTTCAAATCAATGTGGCTAACGCCGGAGATGTTTTTGAGAACGAATTATTTTTCTGTATTCAGGTTAAGCTTCAGAAATACGAACACCAATCGTTCAAAAAGAAAATTTCTCAATATATTTTTTTTATGTTTGCTGTTTTGATTTAATTTTATACCAACAGTGACACGTAATACACCAACTGTCGAATACTAATTAACAATATACTGAAATCAGGCACATTACCATGGGGCGCAAACCTGCTCCCTACATCAATATATATGAATCATAACAAATTACTAATATCCACTTTCCCACACTTTATTCCATGGCTTCAATGCTAAATGCATTCTTATCGTTCAATTATTCTTACTTTATGAAAGATTTTAATTTAGGCTAAGGTTTACTATAATCTTGGATGTGGCATATTAGTCGTATATTTGACCTCTCATTGGTCATTCAAATAAATAGTATACCCAGTGGCCTAGCGTGACTGTGTGTTATAGAAGGCTATTGGATAAAAACATAATCCTGCGAGCGGAATGGATGAGGTGTTTGTATTTTATCGTGTGTTAATTTACTTAAATCAGCATAATTTTTTTTTTTAAATAAAAACATCACATTTTTGCACTTATGGTTAAACTTGTTGAAAGTCTTTCCAAACTTAAAAATATCAGAGGCATTTTTTTATAGAATGGTTCCGATGTTTAAACGTTTTTAAATTGCTTCGTTGCTGGGGTGAGTTTTCTTAATCAGTTCATCCTTATGATTAGGCATAATGATAAGGCCTGGGAAAATTGTGAAGAACTTCCGGAAAAAATCTAAGAAACTTCGACAGGAAGTCACAATAAACTCCCGAGGTTTTTTGCGGTTGAAGCTATATCAAACCTCCAGCCAAATTGAAGTATCCTTTTTGTCAGAAGTAACTTCGCTATTTTCATTATTTATGTATAGTTGAACTTTATAATAAATTTTAAATTTTAAACACATTATTCTCTTGGGAGACACCTGGGGCGGTCAACTCCTCCCACCCCCACCAGGCAACGCCCCTTAATATACCTAGCAACTGTTATGTCATTAGGAGCCCCTGGTGAATAGTTATGGGGTTATGGGCTAATATTGTATTACTTAAATATGTTGTATAATGACAACAAGTATGGACATTTCGAGCACAAAAGAAACTCATTTTTTTCTAAATTGTATCCAAACTTTGAATATATTTTTTTTTGTATTGGGTTTGAGCTAAGTAGATTTACAAATATATGAAAAAAAAGGTTTTTAAAAATTGCATAACAAATGTTAAAAGCAATTGATTCTTTTATAATTAATAATTCCTTTCAATAATTCATAATTCATACATATATATTCAAGTGTGAAAGAAGTACTCTATTTATATTCAAGTATGATAGTGGTGGCGGGGGGGGGGGGGGGCACCCCTCACCATCCCTCTCCAAAGGGGGAGTTTGGTAAAGAGAGATGAAAAAACCGATTTGTACCTTCCTTAAAAGTTGTCCTAGTTCGCTATTCTAATATCTATATACAATCTTCACACTGCCGTACTCTAACGGAACTATCAACTCTATGCTTTCATCTACTCCATCTATCGTATAAAAATTACCACTACAGTCTGTTATTTGAAATTAGCATCTTCAACTATGTAAAATCGTTTACTTCACGTAGAAGTAATACTAAAAAACATATAGTCAAAGTATGATAGAAGTACTTTAATTTTGAATTGTTAATCTTCTAGTTTTTACTATGCATACCATACCATTTCTGGGTTTCGAAATATTTCGCACAATGGAAATGAAAGCTATCATGAGACGAGCATTTCAGTATGTGTTCAGGAAGGCATAGATAGCAGTGATGTCTTATTTTATTGTTTCATCTAATACCGAGATGCACATGGTTGAACAAATCATATTTACAAATTTTGATTCATCGAAATCTAAAAACTAGGTCATCCTCAACATTGATCCAACAACTTCGAGCTGTCTCATCATACGCAGTCATTCGAAACAACCGAAAACCACCCAGTCAACAGTATAATTTTATAATTGTAGTCGTCTGCGTGAAACCAAGGTAATCAAGATTTTTGGGTGATGCGCTGAGTCAAGGATGCTTTCAACGTTTGAGAAAAGGTATGAGGTAACTTATTCAGAAATATTGTGTAAACAAATTTGTGGATCTCTCTCTCTGTGACGGCTTATAGAAATGGTTAATTGAAGGTCATGAGATAAAGAAGAAAATCGCTTACTTTTCACTGCCCAAACTTTTCCTGCTTGTAATCCTCTCATATAGTCTTCCATTTCCAACGAGCAGTTGTTTGTCAACCGTTTGCTGATATCGCTCCAATTATCTCCGACATTTCGAATATCAAACACATGTAAAATTTCATCCAGGATTATAAGATTTTTAAATGACGGTTCACTGTTTTCTGTACTTTTAACAACTGAGCTCTCTGACTGAGCGTTGATTTTATCCGCATATATTAAAAATAGAAACAGCGTGTAAACTTTTAAATTCTTCATTTTAGAATGGATCACGTTTCACTCTCTTCTTTATCACAAATGCACTAATATTTGACTATTTCAATCTTGACTGCTGGTTACTGTTTTATTTTATGATCATCTGCAAGGATCGCTGCATCTTAGTCAATAAACATCGACGAACAAACGTGTTGAAGTACAAGTTTGCAACTGCTCGCGCGCGCACTCTTTCGATTGGACCCGTTTGCGGGTAACGCCGGTGACTTAACTAAGAGACAGACGAAAGCGAACTGAACGGGCGTCGAGGCGGCAACCCCACAATACTCCATTCTCAGCATTTCACGTGTTTGCTTACCTTATTACAGCATACACAACAGTTTCATAAAAAACGTCTGACGAAAAAGCTTCACGGAGCTAAGAGCTACCTACATTGTGGTTTGTGCTGTATGAAAGTATAAGTTAAATAATTTTCAAATTTTACAGTGAAACTTTCTTTTCCCTTATTTGCTGTGTTTGGTTGTATGTGGTCACTTGCTGCAGCGATGTTATACAATAATCCAAGGCAACTAGACATACATCCACATTGACACAAATATCAAACAGCTGGGCTTCAATCTATTTATTATTATATGTGGTAATAACTATGTGATTTTACGGACTTTTTACTTGGTTTTGCTGGCTGTTACTATTACCGAGACGAAGCCAATCGAAAGTGATGTCACAGCACAGTGAGAGGAAAACAGTACTATACATTATTGCATGTCTGTCCCATGTGGAAAAGATCACTCTACAAGTCGAAGTAACTTTGCAAACTAGTCGTTAGCATTTAGCTTAATTCAATTCAACAAGTTGAAGTGGTACAATATTTAGCATGAGAATTACAGCTTGGGCTAGAAAAGGGATCTTAATGCTGAATCTCCCGATTATCAAAATTCTTAATTTATTTAATTTTCATCAGCACCGGTTAGCGGAAATTTGATTTTACCAATCACTTTTACGACAATCTGCAGCCATGGGCATAGTCAGGGGGGGCTAGGGGAGAAGCTTCACTACTAGATTCTGTAAATTGAATCATGGACATTTCTGTTAGCTAAAGAAGCTTGAGCAAAAGTTCGTGATTATTATTTTTACCCTTCTTACAAAGAAGGGTATAGATATCACTTGAAAAACCGACTATCGATCCGAGGCCCGGAGGGCCGAGTGTCATATACCATTCGACTCAGCTTGACGAGATCGGAACATGTCTGTGTGTGTGTGTGTATGTGTGTATGTGTGTATGTGTGTGTGTATGTAACGAAATGAATGCGCTCACGTTTCTCAGCAACCGCTCAACCGATTTGGACAAACTCGGCGCCAAATGATAGGTCTTGGGGTCTCATTGAACGCTATTGAACGGTTTTGGAATCGGTGAACTGGTTCCGGAGATAAGGCCAGAATAAGATCCGGTGAATATGGGCCTTCACGCTGGATTTAACGGAAAACGTATTAAAACCATCATGCGACATATCAAATTACTACAGAATTCAAAAATAACATCAATGCAAGTCGTGTTAAGTGTTCCAGACCACATTGGACACACTTGGACATGTTCCGGGTACCCCGGGGAAGTTGCTTGAATATGAATTGAATTAAAACCCATTAAATCACATTAAAATACGATGATAAGGTGATTGGTAGCCTCACCAAATAGACTACACCCGGGTACCCCCAGGCAGTGGCATAGCGTCACTGGATGACACGGGGGTGGGGGGCTTGGTCACTGATAATGACAATAAAATAAATAAACTTGAATAAGTAAGAAGGGTCTGATCACACCATAGGTGGATAAATTCGGGTTTTTAATTATGAGCTCTACACAACCACTTAATGTTTCACGTAGTTCGAAAAGATAGAGTTAATTTCTATAAATTTGATGCAAATAAATGGGGTGTCACTATATCATACATATTTACATTGATGATCGTGTAATCTTACGAGACATTTCTTGAAATATTTAATTAATTGTATGAAATCGTCCATCTTTGTAAGACTATGTTTTAGCAAGTACCTAGTTTGATTGTTCAGAAATAATAGTTTGTTTATGTTTATTTGATTAATTTTTCAATTTAGGGTCACTAAATGGAATTTTGGAGAAAAAAAGAGAACGATTATTGATCTTAGAAATTAGTAAATATATCGTAGGTGTAGTACGTAATTACTTACAAAAGCAAAATTTTTTCGTGTGCTTACGCTCCTTTTGGATTTTGGCGATTTTATTTAAACTAGGAGATATAACTTCTTAGCAATTCATAAAGAAAATTAATCATGAAACAGGATATGGGCTCATGGGATCGTCATTGTATTGATTGATTACGTAACGCATGAGGGGGTAGCTTGGCTTTGTGTTACACCCCATGTATTAGAAATACGAACGGCGAATTCAAAAATCACATTTTTCATGTTACATGATGAATGAATGGGCCCTTATTAATATTTAGAAATCTAAGGTTACGGGTCCAAGTTACAAATATGAGCCTCTAATCAGCACAAACCCATTTAAATACATTTTTTTTCCTTTATTTAACGTCGGTCTCGCAATCTAGTCCCAATCACCGACGGACATCGATTGCCATCCATTGACGGCAACCAAATGTGCAGGAAGGCAGCTTCCACACCTGCGTAGGATATCGCACTCATTCACAACACACATGGGCCGGGACCAACGGCTTTATTTCCCTTCTGAAGGAAGACGTGACCAGAGATTTGTATGCCTTAGAAAAATCTCACCGCCCTCGGCTGGGATTGAACCCAGACCCATTGGGGTGTTAGAAAGCAGTCACGCTTACCACTACACCACCGGCGCCGGCTTTTTAAATACATATGGCATGGCTAAAAAGTTGGTATATATATTCTATCTCAAACTGCAACGACGACTCCTCAAACATATGTTTACTGACTCTAAATTTTGACTTTTATGAGTATATTATTATGAAAAATGTTTGAATATTTTCAATGATCAATTTCAAGGCTAAAGATTAAATTTTTTAAACCAATATTATCTATGTCGGTTAGAACATGCAGATGATTTCGATGAGTATCTGTTCGGAATAAGCGAAGAAGAGCTTACCAGGCTATGCCTATGAATATTCCATAATTGGTACACACCATAATATGAACGTATAGCTATAAGTGGTACACCTACCATAGTTCATAATAGAATGCCAAAATTTGGAATTTTCATACTTTTTAATTCACGGAGCTCCCTTAGATAAACAAATCTTTGGCAGCATACTGAATTTAGAAGACAAAAGGTATTAATAAATCAGGCCGAAAGCCATTAGGTTTAATGAGGGAATCCATCGAACAGGGATCAGATTCAACCTCCGCACCTCAGAGCCTTGAAGCAAATATAAAGTTGTCTCTGCAAAATGTGAGTCACTTGTGTGGTTTGACGAAAATCTCGGTCTAAGCAAACTGATTCCTCGACACTGTAAAACTGAAATCTCAGCTAAAAATCTCAACAATCTCATATAAATTCTACCGAGATTTCAGAAAATCTTAATATATTTAAACAAATTCGAAAATTAAAATTTCACATCTCAAACAACCACCATTTATTTCTCTTTTCTTGCTTATTAAACATCAAAAATAAATATAAATCTACAAATTAAGCTGGCCATAGTAATTGGCCACAACTTTTTCATGGGAGAAAAAGCAACGAAATATTCAAAATATGTATTTAAATTATACTTAAGGAAGATTTCGCACAGTATTACTAAACAAGCGATGCTAAAACGAAACTACGACATAACGCATTACCGAAAAGCTGAGATTTCAGTTCACAGTGGTGCTGAATATCGGCTTATTAATTTGTTTTATTTATTTGTTTCATATTTTTTACGTTAATGGATATTAAAAAAAAATACACGAATATCGGACGATTATTACAACTTCTCCAATTTAACGAAATAATTATGTAATATAACTAATTTATAGCAACTGTTCAGGCAGGGTCTGACAAACACGGTTAGAGAACTACGGGTTGTGCCGATGGCACTGGTTCGGAGAGGAATGCGCATTGGAGAATTCCATAGAGTCATTTGGGGTTTCGATCTCGTAAAAGTGGTTCCAGGGTATCGACAGTATACACACTTAGAAATACATATTTTTACACGTGACGGAATCTCTCTTTGACATAAAGGATGAGACTTAAACAAACATGTCATGTAAAATTAAGGGCTCCGAGACTGAAAAGTTCGTTACTCGACGAAAGGTACGTTTGATTGAGCTTTTATTATGACTCAATTTTATGTCAAAATTAACGCTCGTATATGTCAGTCTCAGAGAACCTAAATTTACCTGATTTTTTTCTAAGTGTGTAGCGTTCTCCAGAGCATGCGGATCAAAATTCACATAGTTACGACGAAGGGTCGTGAGATGTCGAAATCTACTGACGCAAAGATAAGATCATGGTGTGACAACCCAGGAAAACTGACCTGGCCAAACCGCATAACCTTCTCGTTGGTTAGGAAAAGATCAAATTGTGAGTATTCACCACCATGGAAATATGTTGGTTCTTCACTAACGGACGTCAATGAGTAACTACGGAGCATCGATTCGAATTGCGTGTGCGTGCAATTAGGACGGAGCATGTCAGTATTGAAATCCTACATCAGAAAAATGTTTTCATAGCGAACAGATTAGCAGTCGTTATCTGTCCACACGAAACTCCAACGCCAAGCATTAGGTTTTATTCGTTGAGCATCGTGCCGAAAACCTTGAAGGAGGTCAAATGTTCCCTGTAGTAAACAGCGATGCCGCAACCGGGCCTATACGCCCTGTCATTTCTTACAACGGAATAACTGGAGATGCCGATGCTGTTCTTTGAAGTTAGTCATGATTCGATGAAACACGCTATCTCAACCACGGAGCCCGAAAAGACGTTTTGAACATCATCAAGCTTGCTAGAATTGCGGGCGCAAAGGCTCTGGGTTATTGTTGAGGAAGCATTAAGTATGGTATGGAAAGTAATTCCTAGAGGGCTGCATTATTACCATAGATTAACTTTAAGACCAGGGGGTTCCGAAGAAATATGCTCAATTTTTTGGCTCAGGACCTACCAAGCTAATTGAAACACGTAGGAAAATCCACGAACCCCACATTAAACATTGTCAAATTTATAAGGCGAATCAAAACAAACACAAATTCTAGTATGAGAATGGGGTTCGCTTATAGCTGTATGTGAGAGTAGAGTGCATATATAAGTAAAATTGAAGTAGCTGATTAACTGTCAATTGCTTGGAAAAATATAATTTCAATCGAGTAGAAGACCTGTCAAATGGCTGACGTCACTCTACTTATAAGCACTATACTTGGCACTAAGTGATAAGCCAATCGTTAGTTTAGTATTGATTATTACGGAGGAGCATAAACAAAATATCTCTGTTATACGATCTTGCATAACAAAATACAAAAACTGAAACTTTACTACATATACATAACTTCAAACGAATAACATGGTTACGAATATTTATCCAGCTCATCCTCGGACGATTGTTGTTCCGCTAGCTGAAGGGGCCCATGCATTAATTATGTCACGCTAAATTGAGCAAAAAATTACCCCCTCCCCCCTATCGTGACGTTTTTCCTATACCTAATGCATTGCTTGTCACACAATCTTAGAACCCCCCTTCCCCCTTAGAGCGTGACATAATATATGCATCAAACCAAGGCTTCACATGGACGACTCCTTGCTTGGTGTTTGCGCACTTTGAAGGTCAGGCTTTCATTGATGCATACACGTCGATCAGAATCCAATCCTATGTATTTCAGCTTAATGTTTTGCTTAAGCAAATACGCACTTTAGTAACTGTAGTAACTCGTTCATTGTTTCCTTAAGTGTAAACTCGATAACGATAAGTGACGGCACTGTCCGAGTTGCTGAAGGATTTCATGCACCTGGTTTCTCCACCATCGGGATGGTCGTCTTCTTCACTGCTAGGTGCTATCCAATTGTCTTGAGCGTCGAGTTCAGGGTTTCGCCTGTTTTGAAAGGGATGCCGCTCGTTCCGGATTTGAAGGGCCCTGATTTTCTGAGACACACTGCCTGCCGTTTTATTCATCGACTTCAAGGCAGCGTCATGGTGCTGAAATGTTGCTGAACATTCAGCTTTGACCGGTTTTATGTCGCTCTTCAGTTCCGTTTTAACGAAAGCAATTTTGTTACTGACATCTTGGATCTCGATCTGCACAGTGTGAATTAGCTGCCTGGTTACCAACAACTGCTGCATCATCGTACTTTCTCCTTTGCTTTGTTTTCCGTCGATCTTGTTTTCTGTGCTGAGCACTAATGCTACCGACGCCAGGGAGGCAGCTCCCACACCTGGACCCTACCCATCGACCCATCAACTCATGAACTGGGGACCAACGGCTTTACTTCCCGCGCGATCAGAGATGTTATGTCTCAGAACATCCCGGCGACGCCGACTGGGATTGAACCCAGGCCTGCTGAGGTGAGAGGTAATCACGCTTACCACTACACCACCGGCGCCGCTTAATCATTTGCTCTGAAAACATATCAAGTAGAAGAGTTTTCCAAAGTGTGGTGAAAATTTGTGCCCAAAATATTAAAAAATAAAAAATCCCGCCCATGGTGAAAATAGGCTATTTTTTGACAATTTGGATACCTGCTGGTAATCAGCCTGTTTACTGTAGTTACTAAAACAAAAACAAAATGTAGGTACACCTTTAAGAATCTACATTAAAAAACTTTGTGGAGAAATCTATTCTGAAATTTATAATTTAAATAAAAAAAAATCTCAAAAATCCAGGGTTTTAGCGCAGATGGATTTAGGCGCTTTAGAGCAAAATCAATAAAGGCGTACGGCGAACCCGAATTTTGAATTTTGTCATTAGGTGACCATTCCCGAGGGGGACGACTCTATCTACGATGCAGAAAAGATTGTGTTTTGCTGTGGCTAGCTGCACGCACGGTGAGTAGATAGAAGGAAGATTTATGTCGATTTTGAAGATTTCCTGCAATAAGATGAAGCACGATGCAAGTAGATGCGAGAAATGAAAGATGATTTTTCGAAGATTGATTCGCTAGTGTGAGATTTTTTGAGCATCTAGAATTGAGATTTAAATGTGTCGCCCCCCTCGACCATTTCTATGTTATACCCTGGACAGACTATGGCTTATATCATGTAATATAGGCTGTCTTGCAATGGGCACTTATACATAGGATTTCCAGTGAAAACTAGATGTATGAGTGCTCATTGCAAGACAGCTTATATTACATGATATAAGCCATAGTCTGTCCAGGGTATTAGGGTGGCTTAAAAATCGTTTTTTTTTAAATGACTTTTATTCAATTCATAATTTTAGAACCACTGGCCAATTTCAAAAAAAGGTAATTAAAAGTATTTTTTGGGAAAAATAAAATGATATTAAAAATTGAGATTTTGCTTCGAAAAACATTGAATGTTTTTTTTATGGTTTTCGTGGTCGCAATTTTTTTTTATATATTTCCTTGAACATTAAGGATTTTTTACACATTATATCACAAAATCAGCGATGTGTTTTTTTTCATTTTTGAGTTATATTTTTTTGAAGTTATCGAGTTTTGGGTTTTCGCTTAATACTCCTATGCGACTTGACTACCATGCGTCGTGACCATGTACAGGTAAATCGATGGAATTATGAGTTTTTGAAAAACATTGATTTTTTGGACCACACTAACATGGAAATGGTCACCCTAATGATAAAATAAATAATGTTGGGATCAGGAATAAAACTACAATTTTTTTTACTTTTTTTTTACAAGACTTAGAAACACTATATCGTTTTGCTCTGGAATGGTTGTATTACTAAAAAATGAATACAGATGTTGGGGAAATCAACAAACTTATAGACTGTAACTATAATAAGTTTGATGGCTTTATGAGACCATATAATCTTCAGCTCTGCAACATTTGCTAGCATTTGCGGTTTGCTCAACAAGCTACATTTCCTCAATCGGAAGGGGAATATATTCTACGAAGGGAACAAAAAGATGAGTTTCTTATGCAAAAGGAAGGGGTGCCGAATGAATTCCTGCTCCAAGGAGATGGTCCGGAACCAGCCAGAAAAGTCCAAACGAAAACAGGACGAAGATCATATAAGATCATAGGTGCTATAGCTGTAGCACCTGAGAGCAGTACACTGGTGGTAGTGGCAAGAACAACAATAATGAAGTGACAGAGGAAGAAATAGAGGTGCTTGATGAAGAATTAGTAGAAGTGTCTGAAGCCGCACTTCTGATGTCAATCCTTCATTTGATAGGCATTTATTGTTTTAGTAAAAAAAATGGTGCTTTGCATACTTTGTAAGTGTATGTTTCAGATTTTCCGAAACGTGAAATTTAAAGCGAACAGTAGCATACTGCTATCCTGGAAGCTATCGGAAGTCTGCCATCACATAACGGTAGGATAGGTTCGAAATTTCGTTGTAGATTCGCAAAATTACACGCATGAAACAATCTAAATGCAGGGAGGAACCGTTGCAATCGGTTGGAGTTTTAGCCGGTAATATTTTGCTGGACTCATTGATACGTTGTTTTTGGTAAAAAAAAAGATACAATTTGAGGACAGTATTCTTAATACCAAAGATCAGACAGCTCGGAATTGGGAAAAATAAATAACGGCTAAAACTCCATCCGCAAATACCGGTGCTTCCCAGTATCAATAGTACACTCTGAAAAAGTTTTGAGCCAATATTAACATTTTTGAGTTCCCTAAAGTTGCCCTAAATATCTAGAAGATTGATAAAATATAGCACATTACACATTCGAATACTAATGGAATACAATGTCAATCTCATAATTACACTAAGTAGCGCCTCCATATATGGGTAGTACCATCCACCCAAAGCTGTTTCTCGGTTGTCCCTCAACCAATTGAGCTGATTTTCTGTACACAACACTAGTTTATGGTTGACACTATAATCACAAACAAAAAATTTGCGTACTTGGTTGAAGGACAGCTGAGAAAAGCGGTGGTGGGATGGCACCACCCATCGCATATATGAGGGCGCTGGGGTTATTGTACACCATATTTGGAGGCGCTGAGGTTGTGCGAAACCGAACTTTTTGTCAGTGTGAACCTCAACCTGAGATAGGTTTTAAAATCAAACGATCAAACTGACGTTTGTCAGAAAACAAACAGACCCGATCCAGGTTGGAACTGAATAATAAACGAATTCGCATAAGTTTTAAGACGCGATTAAAAGATTCCATGGAATAATTTTCTCAATAAATAAACTGTTTACAGTAGTAGTAGTTTGTTAGTGCGATTATTAACGTTTATTGTGAATAATAATTTGTTAATTTTTTGCTATACGTGTCCTAAGGTAAATCTAATCTCTGAATAAAAAATCGTTTTCGTCATGTTTATTTTTATGAATTCGGCATAACTTTAGCAAGTTGCGTAATAAAATAAACCCACCACCCATTTGAATCGGTATGTAGAATTCACCTCAACTGTCGATGTATTTTTCAGAATGATTTTTGTTTTTCGTTTATTATAATTATGAGAGAGTAGTCAGCAATGAGACATACTTTTTCCGGTGATTTAAACTGAAGGAAAATGGTAATTCGATATTTATATTTCTGCAGTTTAGTTTATTTGGAATTGTTGAATTTAGATGTAGGCGTACAGATACTGTAGTTTAGAGGAAAATATCACAAATTATTGCTAAATTTTGGCTATATGCACGTAATTAAACGGCGTGCTAATGGAGGGAACGGGTCTATTTGTATTAAACATAATACCGCCATAATAAGCAATTTGTGGACACCATCTTATACTATACTCTGCACGTCATACACATCATTGAGAAAAGAGTCATTTGCGGACGAGACTCCCATAATTTTCAACAATTTGAGAAACAATCTCTTACATACCTACCAAAGATAGCCAAGTGAGTTAAGAAATTAGAACATTGAAGTACTTTGTGCATCTAGTTACACAGTTTCAGCGAAAATTGTACGATGAACTATGTTCTCTTAGTACGGGTTGGATATTAAGATAAAACGTTCAATATTTCGGTTAGTAACAAATTTCGTTAAAACTTATTCAAAGCATACTGCTATTGGCACATTTCGATAACCTTGTCGCAATTCTGGTTTGTTTCCGGTAAAAATATCACCATTCATCATTTCGATCATTATCCCTTCTATAATTAGTTTTTCTGGTTTCAATGTATTGCATCTGGCTTTCTCGGATGATATGATGATTATCTCCAATGCGATCAGTGTTGGACTGCACCTACAAAATTAAATATAAAATATTTAAAAAATTGAATCTATTACAAATGAAAAGCAGCTAAAATGCTAAATTACTATGATAAATATTTAATTGGAAGCAATGAAACTTTTTATCATGCTAAGCATGGCTGCATTCACTCACTTCTCTATAATAAAAAAATGTTTTTTAGAATTATTAAATCGTTATATGTTATAATGATATTTTGATCATGTAAATTTCAAGAAGAGATTCTAAAGTACACTAGACGTTCGCTAGCTGAATGAAAATGCAAAAAAAAAAATCAAATTTTTTAGTTATATTTATTAAATGCTATGCTGATGATGGTACCACCTCTTACCCCTACAAAGATTTGAGCTGGACGATTTATCTTTAAGATAATTAAATATGACATTTTGACCAGGTTAGCAAATAAAATCGAACTGGTTACAGTTACAGATATAAATTCCCTCTAGAGTTTACAGTTGCTTCACAGCGATATAAATGTGGAAAAGCTCAGGCGTCCCCCTCTTAGTTCGCCTTTTTGTCCACCTAAAATATTCATAAGTATTACAAGCAATCAAGAGTTAATGAACAATCAACAAAGCATCCTATTACACTAGCAACCCCGCAATCTGATGCTATCATAATTTTCAGCAATGTCAGGAATGCTCACGAGCCCCCAAAATTTGCAAAAAAAAAACTTACTACTAACTCATGGTATCTTCCAAATAAGCTTCAAAATTGCATTTTTTTAATCAAATTTTAAATTCAGACCTCTATATCCGTATTACGCTTGAGCCTCGCGCGCGTAATACGGATATAGCGGACTGAATTTAAAATTTGATTAAAAAAAAATGCTATTTTGAAGCTTATTTGGAAGATACCATGAGTTAGTAGTAAGTTACCTTTGTTGACTATTTTTTTTAAATCTGCTGCTATTAAATCAAATATTAAAAATCCATCATCACCATCGTGGCGAACAAAATATGTTTTTCGTGTTACAATAATTATTAAATGTCATTTTGACAGCTATGCATGTAAAATAATCCGTTCAAAACTTCGTCAATATACATAAATTGTCAATTCATAAAAAAAATAGATAACTGTTCAAAATACAGCTTTAACGTGTGAAATGCAATGTCTCTTAAACTCTGGAAGTGTAGTTGCACGTTTGGGTATCGAATTGAAAACATTTATTCCTTTCAAATGGGGGAAATGTATATAATGTCGGCTTAAGTGTCCCTAATTTGGGCCCATACATTAATTCAGCAATCGACTAAATTTTGAATAGCAACCAAAAATATCAATTACTACCGTCCCAATGACGCGTTCATCTAGATACAATTGATAAATAGCAGATTTTTAGCGATGGGCCCAATCTTAGATCCATAGGCCAACATTAGAGCCATTTCCCCTATAATAAATTTTGTGAAGCACAAGTCAAGAAATGTGGTGTTCTTATTTCAACCGCGATTCTAGTATTATATCTATGAAAGTCACTTCCCCTTTCAATTCGATCACACAACTACCGAGACAGCAAACCGCTAACTACTTTAAAAATGAACACCATAGTCAAATATACAATTCTTTGCTTTACCGATAACCATTTTAAAGCGTCTAGCATCAAAGTTGAAGAAGTGAATCTTACATCTCAAAATCAAACGCTTTATTTTATTCTACAAGCGCTGTAATCTCGATATTTGTGTTGCATTGGCCCAACATAAAATGGAAGGACAAAAGTCTAGATGAGGAGAGATGATTGATTTGCATAGCTGTATTTTACTGGCAATAGTTGAATCGTTTTTCAGTCGATAAAGAATTTTCTTTTTCAGTCGACAAGGTAATTTTCTTGACGACATTGTCAATGTGAGAGTTGAACTTAAGGTTTTCATCAATAACCATGCCAAGATATTTAATCTCCCGAACGTGATCAATAGCCTCATCATCAATTACAACGGAGACGTTCTCATTTACTCGATTCCGTGAAATTACCATGAATTTAGTTTTACTTATATTCAATCTCAATTACTTATACATTAACCATCTACTTAGAGAATGCAAATCTTTATTCAAGTGTGAAACGGCATCATCTAAATCCTTAGCTGTAATTATCTGCAAAAAGATTAATATCGCAATATCGTTAAACACGTCGCAAATCATTAATATACATAATAAATAAATGAGAGGCCTATGATGCTATATGCTATGAACTTATTTGTACATAGCACTTAATAATCACTAACTTCGTTACGTTACGTTATATAATATATTATTCAATTTATTGCATTATTTCAAAATTCAATAGAAGCTTTTTTTTAAACTTTCTATAATAAAGGCTAGTTCATCTTTTATTCCAATAGAAGCTTGCATCATTAGTTATAAGCGCGAAATGCTCTTGAAGTCAAAATATATATGTACTCTCTTTCTTAGTAACTATTTTAGAAACACAAACTTTTATACTCAATTAATGACATACGGTGCTTTCCCGTTTTCACAACAAGTGTTTTTGGTTTCTTTACTTTCTATAAATTTTATCGAACAATAATTTCAGTTTATGACACTACTAGAGCATTTTTAAGGGATTAGAGAAGGCTGGTAATGTATTAACAGCTCAAAGAAGTTACTTCAAATTCAAATCCCTATTTACAGATTTGTCATGGATTTTGTAGAGCTTGATTTTTTTTTCCTTTGGTTTGTTTTTTCCGTCGATCTTGTTTTCCGTGCTGAGCACCAATGCTACCGACGTGCCAGGAAGGCAGCTCCCACACCTGGACCCTACCTATCGACCCATCAACTCATGAACCGGGGACCAACGGCTTTAATTCCCATCCGAAGGAAGGCGTGATCAGAGATGTTATGCCTCAAAACATCCCGGCGGCGCCGACTGGGAATGAACCCAGGCCTGCTGGGGTGAGAGGTAATCACGCTTACCACTACACCACCGGCGCCGTTTTGTAGAGCTTGATGAAGTTCTTGAAATGTTTCTGGTGTTATTATATCTTCTTTGAAGTTATATCTGATTTTGGAAAAAAAAAATCCTGAATTTCACAGATGTATCTTAAAGTTCCCCGTATTTTTCTGATGTTAATTATATTTTCGCTGCGGTTCGCAGATCGTTCTTAAAGTTTTTAGAACTTTCCTGGCGCTTGAAGATTTTTTGTATAACTAACCTGGGGCTTGTAGAGCTACATTGCAGTTCATATAAATTTGCTAGATTTCACACAACTCTCTTGAAGTTTATTAAAAATACCAGGAGAACTAGCTGTCATGTAATTGGTAATTGCCCGATAACAAAATCTAAGCAATTTTTCCGCCCCTCAAAATTGTTTTTTATGGCAGCTGCCTCCTTTGTCACTTGCTGAGTACGATGCTGCTTCCCCTATATCTACGCAAATAGAACCACAGTTTTTTTTTCAAACTTGAGTTAGGCCCTAGGATATAAAACTACGAAATATTTAAATTTCTTAATTTTTAAATACTCTCTGAGGTGAACCTTAGAGAGTTTATATAGGTCAATCATGCTCATGCTCAAACTTGAGTTAGGCCCTAGGACCATAAACCGAAGTACTAGTGCCATAACTGGCACACTAATTATATGTGGAGGGGAAGCTTTTAAAATAAGTAAAAATAATATTACTGATGTTTTAAATCCCGGTTATATTTACAAGAAAAGTAAATCATAATAGAACTACCAGCATAAAAAATTTAATAAAATTATTGAAGTTGTAGGCGTTAAATTAAGATAAAACAAGGAACACTTAAATGAAGAAAACATAAATTTTCATTTCCTGGTTCTCAAAAATGTTGACGTGAATTATAAATCTCGTAATAATATATAAATAAATCAACTGTAAATCAATTGGTGGCGAAATGTTCATAAACACTTAACTCACCCTAATGGTCATATTCAGAGTAACGGTCATATTCAGAGCCTACAGATTAGCTTAGGGACTGTAGCTAATGCTATGTTCACCCTACAGAGTTATAACATGTTGTAAGATGACATATTTCTTGTTGATAGTTATTATAACATGTTATAACTCTGTAGTCTGAACAATGCATAAAGGAATATAAGCTTTGAGAGAATTCTGATGTGCAAGATTCCATAATAAATTATTAATTAGGTCAGGCGCATGTTTACCATCAAATTTCCTTCACGGCGTGCTAGTTGAGGGCTAACCTCTGGTGTAGATGAATTTATTTCTTCAGGAGCAATCCATCGTTCGGTGAACTCGCTAGCGGATCTAGCTAGGCTTGGATGGCTCGATGAACGCTGAATTGAACGGTGGTCGTATTGATCATCTTCGTAGTACTGATGTGCTGAATACGAGCTTCCGTCGGAATAACTATCGGGGTATTTTGGCTTGGCAAAATCAATCGTCATTTCTGTCATTGAGCGATAATCTACGTTATTGGAACTGTACGAAGATCGAGAGGTTTTCCTTGAGCGAGGTCTGGAACTGTCATAGCTATCTCTGTGTTGAGTAGTAACTACAATTGGGTCTTGTGTAATAGTTCGAACCGATGATCCTCCATCACTGTCATATTCATATAAGGTAGGCAGTGAGCTTCTGCGAGAGCGAGTGTCCCATGTTTCTCGCTTCTTACGTTTCGATCGTCTCAATTCAACGTCATCAGGAGGAGTCAGTATACGCATGATAATTTCCCAGGATTGCGGTTCAAATAGTTTTTCGTAGCGGGCGTCTGTTCGAATTCGTTCGAAATCTTCTCTCACAACGGCTTCCGTAAGCATTGTTCTGAAAAAAAAGAAAGAATGAGATTATCATCGGTCATCCACAATCCGCATATTTTGAAAATTTTATGTTCAAATTACAGAAATAATTACATTATCTTTACAGTTAACTGACATCAAAGAAGAGGCGTAGTGAGGGATTATTGCGCCCTTGGCAATCTTTTAAAATGACGACCCTTTCCCTATTGAAAAAAAAAGTGCAAAGTTTTTACGGCGCTGATAAGTGCATTCTCATACCAGTGGGTCTGGATTCAATCCCAGCCGATGTTGTTGAGATATTTTGAGACATTAATCTCTGGTCGCATCTTTTTGGAAGGGAAGTAAAGCCTTTGCTTCGGCAAACATATTTTTGAACATAAATACCAACAAATGATCCATAAAATATTGGAAAACGTTCCATAAAAAACATCAAAATGATCAATAAAACTTCGGAGAAAATCCTTAAAAAAGTGTGAATGATCCATAAAAAATATCAATATGATCCTATTTAATGTAAAATTTAGCAACACAATTGTAAAAATGTACCGCTAAATTTCTAAGGAATGAGCATTGAAATTGTACGAATTACCTATAAACATATTGCAATTGATCCATAATACATTCATCAGTGAACCTTAAACTAAAGAAAGTGATCCATAGAAAATCAAGTTTGCGCACTTAAAAATATAGCCATGTTTGTATTAATGAAAGCAACTTCCTCAGAGCAGTCTCGTTTTAGACAGCTTGAAGCTGAAATAGGTTTTATTAAACTAATATAAAATCAAAACCAATATTAATGCTTATAATAAAACCTTTTTCAGCTTCAAGCTGTCCAAAACGAGACTGCTCTGAGGAAGTTGCTTTCATTAATCCGAACATTCTTGAAGAACAACATCGGATATAACCTCAAAATGTCAGAGGGATCAACACCACCGTTGAGTGAAGAACAGAACAGCGATAGAAACTGTACGCTTTGTGAAGGCCACGACCACGTAGATGATATGGTCCAGTGTGATGTCTGCGATTTCTGGACCCATTATAGTTGTGCTGGTAAGACCACAGCTGTAAAGGAGTTTCCGTAGACGTGCTCTAAGTGCACAAATATGCTGAAGGTGGCAAAAGGAACCAAGAAGTCTGTCCCAAAGAAACCACCTAGCAGAAATAATAGAGCGAGGAGTGATGCCGCAACCGAATCTGGAAAAGGAAGTACCAATGAGGTCAGCCTGGAAGAATCCCTAGACCAGTTGCTGCAGGAGAAAAGCGCAAATAAGAAAGCGCTGGAGGAAGAGAAATTCCTCCATGAAAAGCGATAGAAGGTTGAGCGGGAGATTTTCAAACCGAGAGTTATCTTCCGTCACTCTTTAAACAAAGATTTGGCTAGATTTAGCATTTAGGGATTCAATTATTATTTTAGTTAAGCACGCAAACGATGTAGAATGAGCTACTTACTAGTTACTTAGGGTAAATCATGTATATAGCGTTTAGGAGCAAATTGTAGGTTACCAGATTTTAGGATCAAATTGTAGTATCTAGATTAAGCAAATATAGGGTTATTAAATTCAATATTTGCACGAATTCCACCTCCAACTAACCTACTTCAGTAGCTACATAGAGGTTGCTTTAAGACCAGAAGGTCCCGAAGAAATGTGCTCAACTTTTTGTCTAAGCTCTGGTACTATCTTCGGTCCCAAGCTTATCGATGCACCCCTATAAAACACGCGAAAATCCACGAACCCCTCATTTTATCTGTCAAACTTTCATAGCGAATCAAAACAAACATAGTGTAGTACTAGAATTTTGACTATAATGGGGTACGTTAATCGATTTGCTTGGGACCAATAGGCAAGTCAAGTAGTGAGCCAATTTAAAATCGTTAGTTTCGTATTGATTGTTGGTAGCTAGTTCACTACAAATAACTACAATTTAATTAAACGATATGTATATTAACAAATTTAGGCAATTAAAATAATTTAGCTGTAAAACGTTTTTTAGATGGTTTGGAATTGTATCTTCTTTTCTTCTTTTTTTTCTCGTTCATACTCCGACCTATCTAAGGTTTGGTTCAACGGAACTGTGACCGTGAACACAGTTCCGTTGAACCAAACCTGACGTCTGTCATTTCTGACAGCGACCGTTACCGTAGCTCTCTGAATCTCCCACAGGGTTGTCACTGGGTTTGGCGGTACAGGGTATTCACGTTTTGGACACTGTATTATTAATTTTGATTCATGAACTATGGAAAATTGCTCCATTACTGCTTAACTACTTAGATTTACTGTCCTGCCGTGTTTTTAGGTAGATGTGCGAGCGATGGTCAAGCGTCTAGAATTAGCTTCCAAAAGAAGCTTCTATAATAATCTTCTTAAGAAAAAATGAACAATAAATGTTAATTTTATGGATCATACCTAGGGTAGGTGTTCCAGTTGTTGGTAGACGTGCTTATTTTGGTATGTTCCAATTATAGTCTATATCGAGGGGGGCGACACATCCAAATCTCAACTCTAAATGCTCAACAGATCTACCACTAGCGAATCAATCTTCGAAAAATATTCTTTCATTTCTCGCATCTACTTGCATCGGGCCTCATCTTTTAACAGGAAATCTTCAGAATCGTCATCAATCTTCTTTCTATCTACTTAGCGTGTGCGCAGCTAGCCGAAACAAAACACAATTTTTTCTGCATCGTAGCTAGAGTCGCCCCCCTCGGTCTATATACATATGTTTTTTTAATTTGATCAATAAACCTTGGAAAATTGCTACATTACTGCGTAGCTACTCAGGTTTACTGTTCTGCCCGTGTTTTTTTTTGTCAGAAGAGCAGAACGATGAGTGAGCGTCTAGAATAAGCTTCTTAAAAAGTTTCTAAATGAAGCTTCCATAGGAAGATTCTTAAAAATATTACTATAGATTCTTCTTTTTGGATGCTAATTCTAGACGCTTGCCCGTCGCTTCGCATATCTATCTTAAATACACGGGCAGGACAGTAAATATAAGTAGATAAGCAGTGGAGCAATTTTTCAAGGTTTATGGATCAAAATTTAAAAAATAGTGTCCTTAACATGAATAATATACGTCTAATTTATGGATCATGCCTATGTTTTTAAGTGTGCAAACTTGATTTTTTATGGATCACTTTCTTTAGTTTAAGGTTTATTGCTGAATGTTTTATGGATCAATTGCAATATGTTTATGGGTAATTCGTACAATTCCAATGCTCATTATTTAGAAATTTAGTGGTACATTTTTACAATTGTGTTGCTAAATTTCACATAAAATATTGATAATATTGATATTTTTATGGATCATCCACACTTTTTTAGGGATTTTCTCCGATGTTTTATGGATCATTTGGATGTTTTTAATGGAACGTTTTTCAATTTGTTATGGATCGTTTTATCAATTCTAAAGGTGCAAACTTAGGGCTGCCCTTTGCTTCCGGCCCATCAACACATGGGTTAGAATTGTAGGATCTAGGTGGAGTCGCCTCGCTGGCGTCGGTGGTTGGCGTTTACGTTGCAGAACAGATACGAACAGAAATAAACTATCAAAATAGTGCCAGGTTGTTAAATAGAAGGGGCAATATATCCACAATTTTTCTTTTCGTCTTGAATTCTAAATTTTGGCATAACGATCCTTAAGATTCGTTCAACCCCTACTTCCCCTTGCAACAAGTTTAGACTTTATCTGAACTAGCTCATCAATTTCAATGCAAATCTTCACAGCTTAGTTTTCAGAGTTTTCCTAAAATTCTCTTTGTCATTTTCTATAAAATTCTACCCACAACTAATATTACATACTGCCATTGCCAAGTAATCATACGTATTAATAATAAACTATGTATCAACTTCAATTCAGCATGCGTAATACCCGGGCCTCCCTTAGCTCAGTCGGTAAAGGCGCAGCTGTAAATCAAGATCATTCTGGAGGCGGCTAGGTTCGATTTCCGGTCTGGTTTCAACTTTCCAATTGCATAGAGTATGATTGTCTTACCACACAATTATACTAATGCAAAAATCGTACTGGCTTAGAAAGCTCTCAATTAATAACTGAGAATGTGCTCAAAAAACATTAACAAAGTAGAGGGACGGCGCAAAGTCCATGTAGGGACGTAATAAATCTAAAAAAAAAAAGAACACCCGGAAACCACAGATCAGTAATGATCTGATTTATAAGCAATTCGACAGCATGGCAGATGTCACCTAAAGGGTGATACGGTCAAAATTTGGTCAATATCAACTTGACGTATTTCTTTCAATTTTGCATTTAAAAAACCTGAACACCCCTCATTTTGAAGGTGTGTGTGTGTAGAATGTTGCTCCTATTTTGATTTTGGAATTCACTCTTCAGTTGTCAAAATGCCGTCCAAACAAGAAGAGCAGCGTATCAAAATTTTGCTCGCGCATCGCGAAAATCCGAGCTACTCGCACGCAAAGTTGGCAAAATCGCTAAAAGTTGCCAAATCAACCGTTACAAATGTAATTAAAGTGTTTGGGGAACGTTTGTCGACAGCCAGGAAGTCTGGATCGGGGGGAAATCGAAAACCGGAAGCCGCTGAGACGACAAAGAGAGTTGCCGGTAGTTTCAAGCGAAACCCTAACCTCTCTCTCCGAGATGCCGCAAATAAGCTGGGTGTATCGTCTACAACCGTGCATCGAGCCAAAAAACGAGCCGGACTATCGACTTACAAGAAGGTAGTGTCTCCAAATCACGATGATAAACAAAATACGACGGCCAAAGCGCGATCCCGGAGGCTGTACACGACGATGCTGACGAAGTTTGACTGCGTGGTAATGGACGACGAAACCTACGTCAAAGCCGACTACAAGCAGCTTCCGGGACAGGAGTTTTATACGGCAAAAGGAAGGGGAAAGGTAGCAGATGTTTTCAAGCACATGAAACTGTCAAAGTTCGCAAAGAAATATCTGGTTTGGCAAGCCATCTGTACCTGTGGCTTGAAAAGCAGCATTTTCATAGCTTCCGGGACTGTCAACCAAGAAATTTACGTGAAAGAGTGTTTGAATAAACGTCTGCTGCCTTTCCTGAAGAAACACGGTTGTTCCGTACTGTTTTGGCCGGATTTGGCATCTTGCCATTACGGTAAAAAGGCCATGGAGTGGTACGCCGCCAACAACGTGCAGGTGGTTCCCAAGGACAAGAACCCTCCCAACACGCCAGAGCTCCGCCCAATTGAGAAATACTGGGCTATTGTCAAGCGGAACCTAAAGAAGACCAAAAAAACTGCTAAGGGCGAGCAGCAGTTCAAGGCAAACTGGCTTTCTGCGGCGAAGAAGGTGGACAAGGTGGCTGTACAAAATCTGATGGCAGGGGTCAAGCGTAAGGCCCGGCAATTCGGATTTGGAAAAGCGGAAGCCTAACTGAATATTTTTCCTGAATTTTATACTAATTGAACTTGAAAAAGAAATTTAATTTGATTTTTTAAATAAACGATTTCACCGATTTACACGCGTTTTCCCTTGACCAAATTTTGACCGTATCACCATTTAGCATTAGGCTTATAAAAACTGTCAGGAGGTTTTTCTGGCCCTATAATTACATATACTATAAGTTCTTAAGACATAGAAGTCAGAGAACTTTTGTTGCTTGCAAGCTATTTGTTATGCCGTGCTCTGTCATTTCAAACCGGGTGATTTTTTTTATCTGTGTGATTATTGTGAAAAAAGCAGAGGCAAGGAGGAAAACACCAGGAAAAGATCTACACTTCTTCCCCGGAAGAAGTGAATTCCGTGGCGTCTGGGTGGATGAGTGTATTAAGCCTGTAAATAGTAGAGTTGACTGTATCATAAATAACTTCTATATCAATAATGACATGTCGAAGAAAAACTATTTAATTTAATTTTGATGGATCTTGTTTTACCTACTTCACAGGCAGGCATGGAAAATCATTTGCATTCATTTCATACATTCATTTACATTCATTTGCCTCTAACTTTTTTCATTAACAGCATTCTGCAAAATGATGTACAGAGCTTTTGTAGGTTTTGTTATGAGCTACAACTTTTGCTAAAAAGTCGAATCCGTATCTCTTATGCATCACGAACTAGAGCGGGCAGAACTTGTTACTGTTTTTCAGTGAATGTAAAATACATTCACTGAAAAACAGTAGTGGCTTCTGTTCGCTCTGCTTCGTCATGTATAAGAGATACGGATTTGACTTTTTAACAAAAGTTGTAACTGATAACAAAACCTACTAAAGCTCTGCACATCATTTTGCGGAATGCTGTTGAAGAAAAAAGTTAGAGGCAAATAAATGTAAATGAATGTATGAAATGAATGCAAATGACTTTCCATGCCTGTTCACAGGTAAAACGTTGTAAAATTATTCATAACCATTTTAGAAAAATCACGAAGGGTTGATGAACCAATCATGACTATTTGTTCCTATTATGGTGTGTTCCAATTTTCAATTTTACCCTCATTATACTTTAGTCAGTGTTGTTAATCCTCCAGTACCCATTGCCACGTAGAGGTGATAGGGTCAAAATATACATCGGCATAATCGCCAATTTTCGTCATATCGAGCATAAAACATCAAATATATCATTGATTTCAGCTTCGACGATTCAATAATACGTTTGGATCGATACTTTAGTTCAAAAGCTACATAACAAAGCCTTCAAGAGTGATGTATACATACATGATGTAGCAAAAATGGAATGAAACAGTTAATTCGCTGGGAGTTCTTCTTTCGTTGACTATTTATACCCTTTCATATAACTATTAACATAGTCTGTTTTCGTCAACGAAAGAAGAACTCCCAGCAAATTAACTTTTTCATTCCATTTTTGCTTTCATCCGTATGACGAAGCAAATTCAATGACATTCCTATGTGTTTGGTAGAAATTGAAACCCGTACCTCGAATTTGAAAATAAGAAGCAGTTTTTGTATATTTTGTTAAAAATACAACACAGCTTCTTATTTTTAAATTTAGAGTATGGGTTTTAATTTCGTACAAACACATAGGAATGTCATTGAATTTGCTTCGTGGAAAGGTTAGTAAATTTAAAGTTATCTGTAGTAGAGACATTCCATTTTGAGTAGAAATCCGCTTTAAAAGAGAGGTAAAGTGCGGGTTGTACTTGGTAAGCCGAAAATTATATCTAATCCTTACATGTTTTGTTTTGGCTTTTACAATTCAATTCTTTTACGATTTTGATGAAACTGGTTGAAAATGGAGACTGTATTTATATATATTGTTTTATTTATTTTTGGGCTACAAAATGGAAGGAGCGTGAAACCTATATCCGGTTCTCACAAGTTCATTCCTCACGCCTCCTTGAGTCATATTATTACAAAATACTACTAGCTGAAACATGGACATAGCTGGGTGGCGTAGCCTGGGCAATTTGGTCAATCTTTCGCTATCGAAGTGAGGAGGTGCGATGCTAACACTGGCGCGGTTACCATAGTCGGTGATAGAGGAAATACTTCATTAAACCCGAGTGTCTGTTCACCATGCGCACCTCTACGCTCAAAACGGCAACTGTTCACCATGTTAAGAACGGCTGACTCAAAACAGAGCTGTCCATGATGGTCTTTGGGTGATACCCCGAGCAAAGCTGAAGATCAAATTGAAATCAAAATTTGCTGTTATGATGTAACTTATTTTGAATACTCCAGTTGATCTCATTTTGGTTGACTTAACGGTTAACACAGCAGAAATGAGAGCAAAATTTTACACTGTTGAAGCAAATGGAAAACTAATCCTGCTGTCAATGAAATCAATTTGATTACTGATTTTGCATTCATAATGTTTTACTGAATACGGGCCTAGAGTAAATGGTTACCATTAATGTTTCTCAAGCTGAAAGACTTAGGCTCCAATCTCACCGCGGGCAAGTCACGAATGACCTAAAATGTGTTAAACAAATCAAATAAACGATAATCAGTAGTTCAACGACAGATGAATTTCAATTAAATTTTAAACAAGACGTAAACAGCAGAACTTCTAGTTAAGTTGCTTTCATTTAAAACGTCTTGACTGCATAATGAAAGCACAATATGATATCAGACTTATGTCGCAACATTTGAAATCAAAATGAGTTTTCATTATGATAGGAACTGCACACTTTAATATCGATTTGCTTTCATTTTGTTAACCGACTTTGCTCGGGACAGGGGACTAACCACTCTGAAGAAATGGTAAATTTGCCAATAACGAGGAAATAAATTTGGATCAGAAAAATCGGCACAGACCTACGCGACGAAAAAGGACGAAGTTAGAGTCGATCTTAGAATTTCGCAACAAATGATAATTTTGTTCCTTATTCAAAAATATTAGACCCGTATTTTTTGATTCACCATTAGGGTAGCTCCTTCCATGTTAGGGTGTTCCAAAAAATCAACATTCATGCAAATTTTGACTTTTTTACACAACATATAAAAAATTCAGTGGTGCATGTTTTTTCGTTTCTGGGCTACATTTTTTTTAAATATTAAGTTTCCAGATTTTGCTCATAACCTTCCATAAGCCACAGATAACAGACATCCAACTTTAGTCAGAAATTTGTGTACACTTTTATAAAGATAAGTGGTAACATTGCCGATACGTGGCGCTGGCATCTCCTGATTTCTAAAACATTGCCACTAATAACCAATTTTGCGTTAGTGTTGATCAATTTTCTCTTGAAATTGCACTAACGGTACTTAGTGTTTAGTTTAATTTGAGCAACGCCAGCGCCTTCATGTTGTCCAAAAGGGTTTCTAGTTCTTGTTTATTTTTACAGAAATTTAGTTTGAGTTTGTTTTCTGTGAATAAGCCTCCATTATTTAAAACTTAATATTTTGGAAAAAATTTAGCTCAGAAACCATTGGATCGATTTTTTTTTTATCAAAAGATCAAATAAAAGATTATTGAAAATTAAAAATTAAAAATATGAATATAGTCCAATTTTATTCATCATTATGAATTTTAGCCTAGAATGAATGAGGAATAAACAAAATGCAACGTTGAAACATGTTCATCGAACATGCCATTTAAAAAAGCATGTTAACAAAGGTTGGGCAGGCGTGATCTGTAAGGATGCTCCAGATTCCACCATTTTAGCGCATTTATGGTTCTTTCGATTTTTTTTTTAAATATTGATCTGAGAATATTCTTGACAACTTATGTAGGATGTTCTTACCTCAAGGTGGATTCGGTTGTAATGATTTGTTTCCATTTTGCCTTGTCTTCGTAGCTCAGCTGACTGGCTAGTGGCACAGGAGCACGGTTGTTTTGAAGCGTAGCGGTAGTTACAGATATGTCTGGTATTTCAACGTCTTGCAGCACTCGTATGAGAACATCCCAATTGGAAACCGATTTATCCTCCGGTGGCAGCTCAATTGGCTTCATATTTCCAACTAATTCTGGACTCTGGAGCATGGTATCATTTTCGAAAATATATGTAGAAGTTGGAACGGCCATTTGAGTAGACACAGAATGTGGAATAGTCATGCCAGATGCACTAGAAACATCCGAAAAATCTTCCCATTCTGGTTGTGGATTCTCCTGATAATTTCTAATAGTTACATCCCAATTAGGATTGATGACCGGCTTTGCTTTGTACTCTGTAACCAGGCGTTTGTGCCTTTCAATGTCCTCGATCGTCGTTTTTTCGGTAACGGTTTGCATAAACACGTCATCTATAACATGAGATGATATTTCATTTTTTTTAACGCTAACGGGTGGTTTTAAGTGATTTTCGGAGAATTTAAGGTTGACGATATTGTGATAATTAGCTGGGTACAAGTGCGAGGAGTCAACAATTTCAGTCATTGAGTGTGTATCTGTCACTTCAGTGCCTAATGATACAATACTTCGAGGGGAAGTCGCTTGAAAACCATCCACGTAATTCTCTGGCCAAGTATCACGTTGAATCTGTGAATGTGTGTTAAAAGAAAAATAATATATGCCAATTTCGCTTAAATGTTAATATATTAATAATTAAAGGTATTACATATTGTTGCTGAGTTTTTGCAATTTTGGAAATGACTGGTGCCTGCTGGATGTGTTTAGGAACTGTGTGCAGCTCAGGAGTGTAGGTGAACTGAGTGAGTCCTGCCTCTTGCAGTGATTCAAATGTTAGTACGCTGTCACTTCTTGCATCCTCATGGGACTCCAGAATTGTAGAAAGATTGTTCCGCTCAATTTGGCTGATGGTTGTATTACTTTCAGTGTCAGATGTTATTGGTGACGGTAATGGAGGCGGAGTACGCTTGATCCGCACATGGATATCAAACTTTGGGGAAGTTTCGCAGATCGCAGCAGTACGTACTTCCTGAGTTTGGCCGTAGTTCTCGCTATAGATACTGGAGGAATCTTGAGCAAAAGCAGCATTTTCGAAGCTACCATGTGAACTGACGGGCAGTGAACCGGTATCTACCTCTTCATTTTCTGAATGAGATTCACTTGGGTAGTCAGATGGAATAAGTGGACCATCACTACCGGATATACTTCGAGTTTGGTGCAAAATGGTATGTGCTGGTGGTATCTTAAATCCTGAGCCTAGACAACAAAATAAGGAAAATTGTTAAACAGTGCATTTTGAGTTTCTTAGTACATGATAAATTGGATGAATGTTCAAGTACTTGGCCAGAGCATTCTTTTTTATGATAAAGCAAATAATACCTATACTGCCAGTTTCTAAAGCAGTTATTTCAGAACCGCTTCCAACATGGACAACTCTCCTAACAATAGGCATTGGTTGCCTTCGAAGACAGTAGTACGATACCCCCAGACCTATGAGCAATAATGTCAGGAACATGATGGCGCAAATGATAAATAATATTTGAATTCCCTTCAATGGTGGCTCCAAAATTGATGCCGGTATTATATTAGTCAGTCTGAAAATATTTGTGATAATATAGGTATTTGCTACTCTGCATATAATTCCTATTTTCTTACATAGGGGCAGGTAAACCAGCAGGGATGGGTGCTACTGGAGGAGGATAACGGCATACAATTGTAATAATTTCATCACCATCCATTTCAAGGCCGGGATGGAAGCGTACTACAACATTGTTGGTGAACACACGTTGAGGTTCCTGTAGAACAAGAAGGTTAACTTTCATATTTATGACGGCGTTCAACGGATTAATAACCTGTTTTGTTCCACATCCTTTCAAGGGCAGTTCGATGGTATAGCTTGTTTCGCCTTTACCAGTGATTTGGCAAGCACTGTTCCTGTCGTAATTTGCGTAGGCAGTGCCGAAGAACTTCTCGTTGAACTTGAGCTCCACTTGCATGGAGCCTGCAGCACAGTTCAATGCGGCTTTTGTGCGGTTCAAAAATATGATAGGGCTGAGATCATCGAGTTTTGTCACCTATATTAAAAATAAAACATGTTAATTCAGGTAGCACGTCCACGTGCCTTTTTAGAGCAATGGATACATGGGAAGAGTAAATTTCCCTCGTTTGTTCACATCTTCTGAACGAAATTAGAAATCCAGTAGGGAACGTGGATACACATCGGGTGATGCATATATTATGTCACGCTCAATGGGGGGAGGAGGGGTTGGATTTTGTGACAAGCAATGCATTATACCGAAAAACGTGACGAAAGGCGAGAGGGGGTAATTTTTTCTCAATTTAGCGTGACATTATTTAAGTATAGCCCCCATGCTTTATAGAAGGTGATTCTGCATACTGATGCCATATGTTTCTGATACATACCTTTCCATCAAGCGTTGCTTCCTCAGGCAGACCATCTCCTTGATATTCGATACTATTGGCGAGCGATGCATAATTGGACTGGGCAGTGATCTCATTTGTAACTAGGATTATGATCAATAAACCTAGCTTAAACTGGCTTAATGTGTTTGAAATCATCTGAAATTAATATATGTAATATAGTCAATTAGAACACGTCAACAAGAACTGTGTGGAATTTGGCATTAACAGAACTATAAACATATTATTATGCTTGAGCAATTTTTTGAGCTAATTTTAAATAAAAAAAACTTATGAATTTTTAAGCCACGGTACACAAACTACACACTCTAAAAAAACCCGGATTTTAAACCTCCTCTCCTCTATGTAATAATATGTAACGCTTGACAAGACTCCCCGTAAAATTACGTATCACTAATTCACTCGCTCCCATTTAAAAAAAAAAGTAATAAATCTCAATTAACATTTTGAATTTTTAAAGATACCTGCAGTATATAGTACACAGTTCGAAAAAGTAGTGTAAATTTCTGTTCAATATGATGCACATAAATGGAGCGTCACATATTATATAAGTTTGCATTATAAATCATGTAAAGTTCTGAGACATTTCTTGCGATGTAGCAAATATTGTATTCAAAAGCCCATCTATGTAAACAACATTGTTTACAAGTTGCTTGGTTGCATGAAATTAAATACAAGTTTACGTGAATGAATGTTTACATCACAATTAAAATTCAGAATTTTTATCTGTGTAACATTTGCCAGTATCCCCTCACTCCTTTGTAACAATAAGTATCGCAAGTATCGTAAGATAGAAAACACGCAAAATTCGATATGCTTATTCTGAACTTTTTTTTGTCTTATTCAATTTGAATACATAACAAGTTTTTCATTATTAAATTTATAACACAAGTTTCTAGGATAGAAAAATATTACCATATTTTATGGCGTCTCTTGAGTTTAAGTCTAATGCTCCAACAAGCCACGTTTTCTAAACTCCTTCCTCTTCTTGAATTGGTATATTTTTTCACTATTTCGTCATACCACCAAATTTGTTGAGGAAAAATTATTTGAGGAAATCAAGTCTACGACAATTTTTTTGGACATACGATAAACTTCTCGGGAAAATGTATGGGAAATGAAAAAAAAAGTTTGCTTGTCAAAATAAAGGCTTATTTAATACGGTTGTAAGTATGCGCGGATCATTTGGCCTATCGTTAATATTTTTTGCACAGAAGTCGAATTTTCAGTCTGCCACAAAGTTGTTCTGCATAGTTATCCCAATCATAGTCTCAGGTAAATATACACCGTTTGAAGAATTCATGTAAATTTCTGCGAGATATCGCGCACATTAAATTAACGCTAGATTTGGCATAAATTTACGCGATATTTCATGTAAATTTAAGCGCAATATCGCATAAATTAGCAATATTGTATGCAAGCTTGCAAACGATTTCGCTGTTTATGCTAAGTATAGCTCAAAATTAAACGAAGGGAGATTTTACGCGATAGTTAAAATTCAGATTTTTTTCTGTGTAGGAAAAGTTGAGCAAAGTGTGCATTTTGACAAGCAAGTGAACAGTTTCACTCCGTTTTCCAACTTTTCTAATACAAACTTTAAAGTTCTCCCGAAAATCGAGTTCGCTACCAAATTCGTTCAAATATCGCACAGTTATTGGGGACCTCAATACATATCGAAGGAACAGTGGGGAGCAGGGGGCTGTAAAGTTGACCATCCTAATTGCCAGGCTTGCTTCTACTCACTTCGCTATAAAACATGATTTTTGAAATATGGAATCATTACGCTATAATGCTATTTTGTACTTGTAAACTAAAAGACTAGGTTTTGAAAAGTATGTATTTGACGCATAAAACCTGTCAATTATGCATTAAGGGAGTCACAATCAGTGAATTTATGAATCGTGAGCGTTCACTCAGAGTGAGCGCTCACGAATAATAAATTCGCAGATTGTGACCCTCTGAAAGCAAAATTGACAGTTTTTATGTGTCAAATACATACTTTACAATCTCTTCTGGTAACTACAAGAATGTTTACATCTAATGATTTCATAATTCCGAAAAAAAAACAATTTTTTATATCAAGTGAGTGGAAGCAACCCTGGCCTAACGTTACGATAACAGAATCACCTGGGATCAAACCATCCATAATCCATGGATTTTATCAGCAGTACATCAGGCACATTATTAACATGAGCATGATTTACCACCCACGGTTGCTATACCTGCAATTATATATAAAACCAACAGATGATGCTTGGGACTAGCTATCATCTTCAATGTGTAAAAATTTTTGATCTCATACTATATATTAGGCAATTCTAAATGCAGGCCGGTTGTTTTCAAATGATGGCCACACCAGTGCAAGTCAATGCCGACCGGATGACGGTGGCCTAGTCATGCTTCCTATTACGGGAAGCCTTTCCTCGTGTGAGTGCTTTCGTCGTCGTCGTTGCTCGAAAGCAAATGACGAAGAAAACGATTTGGTAAGCGTTTTTATTATCACTGCTTTTCTCCTCCCTTAATTTCATTGGTCGATAAACCAAGCATTGAACTCGCTCATGTGAGCATGCACAATGTGTCGTTTGTTCGATTTGCGCTCTATCGTTGCGTCCGTGTTTGGGATTCTTCGTTACATGGCTGGATTTTGATTTTTTAATGTGATTCCCAGTATAGAAATTAAAAGCATAGTCCTACATCAAAATCAATTTTTAATAGTAAAATCGACTTTAACTGGAAGCAGTGGCTCAACCAGGATTTCTATCAAGGAGAGAGGAGAGATTGACGGACGTAAGAAGTTTCCAGGGCAAGGCGGGAGAAACATAAAAAAAAAGTTTAGATAAACTTGTAGATGAAGTCGGTAGACATTTCTGAGGCATGCCAGCTGAACGTCTTTGGAACTCGGAAGGTGCTTTCAAGATAAATCGTTAGAATTGGCCTATGTCAGTCAGAAGAAATTTCCAGAAAGTGTAGCAAAACCGGAATCAACTTCCAGGATAAGTTGCAGAAGAGTTGTCGAGGAATGTCTGAAGATTCTAAGCCTAAACCTCCTCCCCCTCGCTGTGCCAGTGACTGGAAGAACATAAGCTTCAACGGCAGCGACGCCGGTTGTGTAGTGGTAAGCGTGATTACCTCTCACCCCCAGCAGGTTCATTCCCAGTTGGCACCGCCGGGATGTTCTGAGGCAAAACATCTCTGATCACGCCTTCCTTCGGAAGGTAAGTAAAGCCGCTGGTCCCCGTTTCATGAGTTGAGGGGTCGATAGGTAGGGTCCAGGTGTGGGAGCTGCTTCCCTGGCCAGCACGGAAAACAAGATCGACGGAAAACAAATCAAGGAAATAAGCTTCAACGGTGTTCCGGTACTATTAATGTAATTTTGTCATGTTTTACAAGGTTATATTATTAATTATTCGCAGTCCAAAATAAAGAAGGGAGAATAAACATTATTAAATCGATTGAAAACAAGATTTGCTGTATTTGAACCGATATTTAGCATGTTACAATTCCTTAAAGTTGTTTTATTTCTTCGTACAGCCAAGCAAGCCTATCCCATTCACTAAAATGTTGAAAGGAACCTAAATCGATAATGACCATATGTCCCCTACTCGAAATCTCTAGATGTGTACTGGATTCATCTAATATTTTGAAGATCAATAGAAAGAACTGTTTTGATTAAATAGTTATTTCATGAACAATGCAAACCTTCAAGAAATATTCAAGAAAATATCATGTTTAACATGTTTGATACATTTATGTTTACGATATGGTCTAAATCTGTTCCGGAAACTCATTTAAATAAATATTATAACATTATGTACCCGCTACGTATTTAACGAAATCTCCCACAATCCATCTTTATTGATTGGATTTATTACATTTTTTTGGTGTGTCAAGTTATGAGCATAGGGAAAGTAGTGTGTCATTATTAGGCACACGACTTACGATATAAAAAAGTATTTTTTCCCTTAGGTCTTCATGTTTTATATTTTCCCCCTATCCTTAAATAACTTAAATAGCGGTACGCAAAATTTCAAAGTAAATTCATGGCGTGTTGATTAAATTGATATTTTCTTAACTGTGTTATTGGATGATCACCAATTCGGTTACTTAACTACTTTGATCTTCACGAAGAGGAATGTTCTTGGCGGACTTAGCCAATAGCCATCAGATAGTTCCGTTAGAGTACGGCAGTATGAAAATTGAATAGAAGTTGAAAATGAGCGAAGGGCCATTAATGCGACAGTTTTTAAAGATAGACGCACATTTTTGCCTAACCCGTACGATGTACGCGGAGACTTGAAGTATGTCTCCAAGTCTACAGGAGACTTGGAGACTTGGAGACATACAATTCTATTCAATTTTCATACTGCCGTACTCTAACGGAACTATCCACCTACCCTCTTCTAAAGATCATTCTCTAGCTAATAAATCATCACACTAAAGCTTCGTGTTAGCATTTCCAACCAACTCTGAAAATCGTTAACTTCGCGTATGAAGTAACATAAAAACACTTTGAATGTATTGAAATTTGTCCAGGGGCAGCTGAGTTATTAACGTTCAAAATCTTTCATAATTTTGTTACATGTTCCATTTTCGCTTTTCACAAAGTGTACCCCCATATAGAAATAGAAAGATGTAGGCCTACGTCAAAAAAGAGAATTAATTTTTAGGTTGTGGGTAAATCAGGAAATCTCGTTGATGTATTGCACACAAAATACTTAGCACTGGAAATTTCGGTACGAAATTACAAAATCATTTTTGCTTGTTCTTGTAATCCTCCTGAAGTCGATTTCACGGACGGTATAGATGACATATTACTGAGCGTTGGTCCTAAATAAGAGCATACACTTTTATGTGGAAACTTCCATATAAATCTTCTTAATAATGGCGCTACCAGAACTTCCAGGTTAATGTCAGTTTTTTCATCTGTCAACCAAAAATGGGAAATCAACCAACATTTTTTCATAGGATTGGATCTTCTCTGTTAGATTTAATGTCCTTTAATGATGAGCCCAAAGTACTAAGATTTCATCAAATAGATGTCCCGGTGTTTTCCAGTCATGAGTTTATCTTTGCTTCGTTTGACTTTGAAATGACGATTGATCCCAAACTACCCGCCCAGGAATTATGGAATAGATTTAAATCAATGTGTTTGGAAAACCAACTCTTGTCCTATCAATGTTTTAAATTCGGAGGAATCAATGTTTGCTTTGCCAAGAGCTTTAGCTGACCCAATATTTCAAATGAAGTCAAAATGAACAAAACATTCATCATGATGAATTTTATTTTGATATGGTCAGTGAGGCCGATGTAATTAATGTATCATTTAAAGTCAAATGCAGTTTGACTAGATTTACTTGCATAGAAATTTTTCAATACTATTTATAACTTAGTTGTAAAATCAATCACTCACATCTTTATTTCCATCATCTTATCCAGCCGTTTTCCAGAGGGAGGAGATTATTTAGAACCCTCACCGCAGCACCCGAACCATTGAAACGAGTGTCCGTTCCATTTGATCAAGATATTACTTGTAAGACCACAGTTAAAACAATTCGGATTAGATTAAGTTTTCACCTGTAGACATAACCAGTTGAAATAATTGTTAGGATCCACTACAGACCCAGTTAATGTTTCAGGTAAAGCAGGTGTATATAAAATAAGCTGTAATCATTGTAACAAAGTATATGTAGGACAAACCAAGAGAACTTTAGCAACTAGATTTAAAGAACATATAGCGGAGGTTAATAAGGCCAAAAAGCAAGAGGAGAAAGGCCTAACATATGATTTCAAATCAAAGGTTGCAGAGCACATCTTCGCATAGGACCACCAACTATCGACGGAGGACATCACGATTTTACGAACCGTATCTACACCATGGAAATTGGATGTTGCAGAAAGCCTCGAGATCAACAAACAACGTAATTCAACTTTACTCAACAGGGATCAAGGAAACGGACACACATGGCTTTTCAAGTTACTACCTAGAACACATCTACGAGTAAGCAGCGGAGTACCTGTTCCTACAGGAAATTAAATTTAAGTTTACCTAGTTTCTAAGTGAAAATGTACTTCGGAAGGGAAGTAAAGCCGTTGGTCCCCGGTTCATGAGTTGATGGGTCGATAGGTAGGGTCTAGGTGTGGGAACTGCCTTCCTGGCGTCGGTAGCATTGGTGCTCAGCACGGAAAACAAGATCGACGGAAAACAAACCAATAAAAAAACAAAATGAAAATGTACCTGTGTTAATATATATTCGGTAAATGCGATGTTTTTCTTCAGTCGAGTATTAGTACAAGACACTGAAGAAGTCTGCACATTGTAGACGAAATACGCGTATCTGTCAAGGATAAGCAAATAAGGTAGTGGAATTAAATGGAAATTACTAATCCTTCCCTCTCTCATTATAAGAATTTAGACCTATGACGGGTTAGTTTCTGTAGGTCACCCTTGAGAAAATTCTTTTGCTGGCCTACGAATTGGAATGGCTATAAACGTAAGTTGTTCAAATTTTGTTTTAACAGAAACTCCCAAAGTTTCTAAAACTTTGGTTTCAAATGAAGGAAGAATTTTATGTTTGATTCGTCTATGAACAATGATGGCAACGCCACCACAAGCTCCATGAAGACGATCTTTACGATAAATTAAATAATTTGCGTCCCTTTTAACCTTATGGTCAGGTTTAAGGTGATTCCTTGTAGGGTCCACAACTGGCCGCCACGTAGGCTATAAATGCACTTCCACCTCGAATTTTCAATTACACAAATCTCAGAATTTAGTGCCCCGTTTCACCTGAAATTGCTACTGCATGTATGCTGCAGCGCAGCAAACGTGGAGTAACAGTTTTATTGTAGTACGTGTTGTGGAACCTAATATTTGTGCACTTACAATTTCGAAGTGGTAGCAAGAATAAGGATCTCACAACGAAACAACTTAAGGAACGTTTCAGTTATAACGGAAATATGCACGTTATGAACTCCCAAAAAGTTTAATAGCTCGTCTTCATTATCTTTAAGAGATCGAGCATTCCAATTCAAAATATTTAATGATTTAAAATCCATTACTGAATTTCAATGTCATGATGATATTGTTCGCAAATTTTACTCCAGTTTGAATAGCATCAAACATGGAGTTGATGATGATGATGATGGTCCCACCTCTTATCCCTACAAAGATTTGAGCTGGACGATTTATCTGCCAATATTTGGCAGAAAGCTTACTACTAACTCAAGGTATCTTCCAAATACGCTTCAAAATTGCATTTTTTTGTGAAATTTTAAAATCCGGCCCCCAAACCTTTCTAGACTACTTTTTTTTAAATCTACTACTATTAAATAAAATATTAAAAATCCATCATCATCATCGTGGCAAACAGAAATAGTTTTTGTAGTGCTACAATAATTATTAAAAAATCTTTATGACAGCTATTCATATAAAATAATCCGTAAAAGAGAAAACTTCGTCAATATACATAATTTGTCAATACATAAAAAAAATCACTGGATAACTGTTCAAAAGACAGTTTTAAAGTGTGAAATGCAGCGTCTTTTAAATTCTGTAAGTGTCGCTGAACGTTTGATATGCATAGGCATCGAATTGAAAAAAAATATTCCTTTAAAATATAATCTGTTTTGTGAAGCACAAGTCAAGCGCGTTTATATCTTTCCTTTCCTTTATTTAACGTCGGTCTCTGTTCCGCAATCTAGTGCCAATCACCGACGGACATCGATTGCCATCCATTGACGGCAACCGAATGTGCAGGAAGGCAGCTTCCACACCTGCGTAGGATATCGCACCCATTAAGCGCGTTTCTAGTAATATACCAATGAAAGTGCTTGTTTTGTTTTAAGCATATCAGTAATCATGGAAAGACAGGCTTACAACAGATAATTTGGGTGAGATCTCTCTTTTTTTTTCCTTGATTTGTTTTCCGTCGATCTTGTTTTCCGTACTGAGCACCAATGCTACCGACGCCAGGAAGGCAGCTCCCACACCTGGACCCTACCTATCGACCCATCAACTCATGAACCGGGGACCAACGGCTTTACTTCCGAAGGCGTGATCAGAGATGTTATGTCTCAGAACATCGTGGCGGCGCCGACTGGGATTGAACCCAGGCCTGCTGGGGTGAGAGGCAATCACGCTTACCACTACACCACCGGCACCGCTAAAGATCTCTCTTTTTGTATTAATTTAATTTTGTTTACATAATTATATAATTTTTATATAATTATTTCCGCATGGAGATTCCTTAATATATTCCATTTCCTACTAACACAAATGTTCCCTCCCGTTGCATGTATGACGGTAGTATGGGTTCCCTGCACCTTCTTAAGTAGATGTTGGACTAATTTTCCTTCCTATCCCCTGCGATTGTAAGGATGTGGCCAAGTGTCTAATGCGATGCTGGATTTGCAGATTTTGATGTGTGGGAAAAACCTCTAGTCCCATGTGTTTTTTCACGGCAACACACGATAGTTCCTGCAAAATGTATTGGATGACCATTATATAGCCCCCACGATATGTGTAATCGCTTATGGTATGCTATGCTATCAGTAATCATGTCCCTTAATGATTTATGTATATATTCCATTTTAGGGGCAGTTATGCCTTCTTAGTCAAAATTATCAAAATTTCCGTTAGAATTTTGTTGACTACAAACTTAGAAAAAATCATGTAAATTTAGGTGCTCTGAGACTGACATACACGAGCGTCAATTTTGACATAAAATTGAGTCAAAGCAGAAGCGAAAATTACCTCAATCAAACGTACTTTTCGTCGAGAAACGATCTGTTCAGTCTTGAAGCACTTAATTTTACATGACATGTTTGTTTACGTCTCATCCTTTATGTCAAAGATGAATTCCGTCACGTATAAAACTAGTTATTTCTAAGTGTGTAGTATTTTGATATCTACCCGGTGCAATAGCAGCATAGGTAGCTCTATTTACTCCCTGAAATTATAGCCCCATTGTTTTGCTTTTTAATGTGTCGCTGGAATCCGGCAACTTCTGAAAATCATGGAAAAGCTTTTACCTTGTATCTATTTTTAAAAGTAGCAAAAAAATCTGACTGTAATTACTGTGGAATTGCACTCCAAAACTTTTTGAAGCAATCATCAATTAAAAACCGTTCTATCAATTCAAATATAGAATAACTAACATGCAACATGGATTCTTCAAAGAACGTTCAACTAATAAAAATTTCCTCGAGTTCGTGAATTACTCAGTTATTGCAATGGGCAATGGAAACCATATACACGCAGAAAAATTTACCGTCGAAACAAAAATATTTGAGGTAAATTTAAACGTAAACTCAGTTTGTTCGGTTTGTTCTGGCCACAAACATAAACTAGGTTGATTTCAAACGTATTCTATGTTTGAATCCATTGAAAATAATGTTTAAAACAAAAATAATGTTACGTTCATTTTATAAATATTCGTGTTGAAAATAAACGTGAATATTTTTGATTTATTTAAAAACTATATGCGATCAAAAATTAATATGTTTATTTTAAACATGCTTTTCATGTTTAAAATAAACAAACATATTTTGAATGCAGAATAAATCAAAATAAAATAGATAGCAAATAAATGGAAATTCTTGCGATTATGGGAAGTCTGTGGATGTTTGGATCCGGGGGACCGTCGGGGTGAGTGTCCGATCCGATCCAGTTCAGTAAAACCGGTGAAACTTTGTGATATTAGCGTCATTTTGTCGTTTCTGACGCTGGTCCTCATACCGGCCTCTTTCTAAGTTTAGTGTTCGGGGATGATCTGTTTTTCTTTCGACGTCGGGTGGGGGGTGAGGATGATATGGGGATCGGCATCAGAAACGCAGGATTGACGTTAATATTGTGATGTTCCACCGGTTTTGTCGAGCTTGGAACACTTGCTTGTGTGGGTTTCCGGACCCTCTACTTCGGTTTCGCCGCTTGCAGGCCGTTTTCGGTTAAGTTTGCCGAATGTAAACAAGAAGGAAAAAAGGACACGCTAAAAATTGATTACCCAGATTATGTATTGTTGAAATAAACATGTTTTTGAATTTAAATTAAACAGACATATTTTTGTTGAAAACATGTTTTTAATTTACTTTGAACCATTCATATTTTTATTTAATAAACATATATATGTTTAACTTAAATGAACAAAATTTGGTTCCGTGTAAAACCTCTCTATATAGACTGCAGCAAGACATTTGACCTCATTGACATACCCATTAGAGTGATGCAAAATTTGAAATTTTTACTGCACAGGGCTCAAATGGCTTCAAATCGGGTCTTGATCAGCCTCCCAAAATTTAAACAATTTGGTAAGAAACTTACTTTGAAGTTTATATGGAAATTAATATGGGAAACTCAATCTTTTTTTTTCATAGAATTCAGCTACAACTTTGCGGGAGATCGTTTTTCCGTCAAACGTCATATTAATTAGTTATACATTATTTAAGAGATTGATAATGTTATGGCATGATCAAGCAACTGCTTTGTGGGCAACACTGTATTGTGCAGTGTGACATAGTAGCCATGATTGTTGTGCTCTATTCCACGTGCCAGGAACATCAATGTTACCTTGTTGTAGTTGTTGATTGAGGGTATTCATAAGACACCCGCGTTTTGAATTATTTATAACTTTTATTCTTTTCATTTTATCGAAAATGAACGTTGAATTTTCTATCATTTTTAAAATCAGAGCGAAATTGTGAATTATTAAAGGTAGAATGAATAAAAAAATATGGTATTCCTATAGTAATTTCAAATTGTTTGTGCCAAGTCAGTTTCTTTCGAAATGAGTTTCAATTTTAGAAGGTTATTCAGCACCCTATTTGAAATCGGTAAATGACGGCTTCGGCAATACCTTATTATATTATCGTCGGGGTGTAAACAAGGTCCTTGAGAGCTAAATTTTTGTATGTGGATACATTGTGTTTTAAAGCATCTATTGGCCACCTTTTAGTGCTCTAGGACTTTGTTTACCCCCTGACGATAAAAGGTTAAGGTATTGCCGAAGCCGACATTTCTCCTATAATACCCATGCTACTCTTCAAATTGCAAAATCTGGGAATTGAGCCAAAACTTCTCAAATGGCTCGAATTATATATAACTAATCGTCAACACATAGGGGAATTTACGTATTCTCGGCAACCTAAGCAGCGACCTTCTTTCTATAGCCTTTTTCTCTATGGAACGCACACATATGCAGTATTGGTTTGTTTACAATCTTTTGCTGCCAGCTGCTCTAACAATTTCAGTCGAAAGAATTGTCAAAAACTGTTTTGAAACGCTTTTACAAAGCTCCAATCTTCTCTAGTGAGAGCGAGTATTGTCGGCAACCAGCTTTTCTTCGGCAACCGTTCCATTTGAATTGCATGTAAATCTGCTGTTCTATTATCGGCAGCTCGAAATCAGCTACAATTTGTAGTGCGTGTGTTTCATTTCAAGAAAACCCTGCTAGATTGCTTTTTCTTAGTGGTAAAAATTTAGTCAAATTGAAGCTGAAAGCATAAAGAATCGTTTGCATGCATTCAGCGAAGTGTTTTCGTAAGAAAATCCAGTGAAAATAGTGTTTCAATTTGGGTTGCCGAAAATAGTCTGTCATGCCGAAGCCGTCATTTCCCCTAGTTTGGTTTTTTTTTCCTTGATTTGTTTTCTGTCGATCTTGTTTTCCGTGCTGAGCACCAATGCTACCGACGCCAGGGAGGCAGCTCCCACACCTGGACCCTACCTATCGACCAATCAACTCATGAACCGGGGACCAACGGCTTTACTTTAGCTCCGAAGGAAGGCGTGATCAGAGATGTTATGCCTAAGAACATTCTGGCGGCGCTGACTGGGATTAAACCCAAGCCTGCTGGAGTAAGAGGTAATCACGCTTACCACTACACCACCGACGCCGCTTACACATAGTTTCGTTGAAACGGAAGACATCGAACCCTATTCAAGTCACCTCAGGATTCCCATCGAAGTCCTCTTCTGTTTATATTAGTTGTCAACGACATTTCCTGCCTTCTAAAAGTTCTAATTCATGCCGACGACATAAAACTCTAGCAAAAAGAAAAATAAGGAACAAGGAAGACATCAAGATATTCCAGGAAAAAAAAAACCATATATTTTCTATATTTGTAAAGTAATTCAATAACTTTTAGTGGGAAACGAAATACATCAGACATTACAATCGAAGTGTGCAAAAGTTAGGGATAGGGATAGGAGTTAGCCTAGATTCATTGACCATTACAATACAATCATCCACAGAGTAAATTGCATGCTTGAATTTATAAAACATTATAGCCACAGTTTTCGTGACCCGTGCACAATAAAAACATACATACATTACCTATGTGAGATCATTACTTGAATATTGTAGCGTAGTTTTCCCAAGTAACCATAAGCACGTTATTTCGCCTTTTTGTCTATATACGGGCCTCATCAGAGCTTACAATTACTGGTATAACCGTTGTTCAGTTGTATGTAGCCAAAAAAGTGAAATGACGTGCCTATGGTTACTTGGGTGCTCACCTATTTCAGTCACGAAGAACGAATATAATTAGTGCAAAAATAATATTTATGGTCTGCACTTCGTAAATTAGGTTGAAAAAGAATTCCTCTGCCGTCTTATGAAGCCCGCTCAAGATCATTCACATTCAAACACTATAAAGCGTCGTGAATTTGTAATGGACTCATTTGTTAACGATATCGTTTTATATTGTATTGATATCGTTTTATATTGTATTGATAGCAGTAGAACTCTCATCAAAACATATTTTTTACGTACCCTTCCGGTAACTACGAAGCCGAAATATATTTGTTACAAGCCACCATCGTACAAATTATGTCAAATTTGAACCTTTAAATTAGATGATTAAAATAAGCTTTGCGAAACTATTGACTTTACAATGACAATAACTTAATGGAGACTATACTTTAATTCTATTCGTTAATTAAGAACACGCAAAAGTAATATATTGTAAAGCAGACACTGTTTAGTCCAGTGTTTTTGTATATTATATTTTTAGAAGTAAAACTTAAAATGTAGTTCTCTTTATGAAGAGCTTTGAGTGTGTTGGTTTATTTCCTTTTAATTCCGATATAATTGCTTATCTTTTGACTGATGCGCGTATTTCATCTACTACTTGCAGACTTCATCAGTGCCAATTACTCAACACCACTGAAGAATCTGAAAATGCACATTTTTCAACGTTTTCATGAGCATTAATAAAAAAAATGCGTAAAATATACACTTAACATGTGTATCTATCGATAATCGTGTGAGCTACATGGCTTCGAAGTTGAGAAGTGTACATATTTTGTCGCTTACGTCACTACCAATGAGCGATCAAAAATCTCAGACGGCATTGGACTGCAACTGTGAGCCTCTTAGGTAGTTCGATAGTCCGGTTCCACACACTACAAATGAATGTGGGTAGAATATTGGAATAGATAACTCCATAAATACGACCAACACATTAAATCTGCACAAGATACTTGGCATTGAAAAATATAGTCGCATCAACTGGGAAGCTTTTCATGCATTACAGTGATTTTAATAGAATCATAAATCGAAGGGTGCCACATGCATCGACATGTAAATTTTCAAATGCATATATCTAAGCTTGAAATCTCTTCGTATTTTAGATTTGATTTTATTAGGCACATCACAAAATATTATTCATAAACTTGTGTGGTCTTCTGGAGATCCCACACCTTTTGATTTTTAATGCACTTTTAAAGGTCTTTTCAGCATTGAACACATATTATCTTTTAGGTATAAATAAAGTATCACTAAAAAATTATTGCAATAATTACAAATTACCTTTCATTTAATTATTTTTTGTTAGTTCACCATCTGTGTACCACCTACACACTATGAGGAAGCTGAGTAACCCTTTCTTTGCTTTCTGGTCTGCAAAAGCACAACACATTTAAAAGAACACCCTGTGTGTCCCACACTAGCAAAACAAGAAATGATCATACACATACACTTTTACAATCATGAAGCTGAGTGTTCAATTCTTTGCAGATCAAAGCCTGATCACTGGAAGTCTGCTGGAATTTATTTCAATTTCAGTCTTTTCCGAGCACTTTTACTAACTATTCTTAGAGATAATTGTTCTCACTGCAATCATTCACATTATTTTGTTAGTAGACAATAATCAAATCAATAATTGATATTAACTAATAAGGAAACAAAACTCGGATACCAAATATAAAACGTCCGCACTTCACGACACTGTACGCTATACTGGATTACATCGTCAACGAAGTGTAGTGAATGTTTTTTTGCAGCTATTTTTTTTTTCGTTCATCATGACACCCATTCATAACAAGGAATGTTAACTAGAATGCAATTTTTTTGCTTCTTTAAAAAAAAATCTTATTTGAATCCTGTGATCTATTCTTATATAGTATGCGATAAAGCTTTTGTATGGGGAGATAAGGCATTTCGTTTTTCAATTCTATAGAATTAACAAAGTTCCTAGTTTTTCGATGATTTTTTGCGAGCGAAGAATAATGAATGTCGTCAAGTGAATCGGGTAAGTCTGTCTATAGAAGGCTGAACTATCCGCCCAATTGAAACCAATGCATTGAAGCACAAAATACTTTTTCAAAGCACCATGGATTTTGTTTCTTAATATGTAAGAAATCATTTAAAATATAATATATATATATAATATAAACAAGTGATGGAAATTACAACATTGATAGAAAGAATGCCCATAAATAGAGTACAAGTCTGGGTTGGAAATAAGATGTTTATACCTTCCAAGCGAAAGACTTCAATGCTGGTCAAATGAAGTACCTGCATTTGAAAGCTCAACAGAATGCTGAATCGCGTGAACCAATTGACGGCTTGCAGCAAAGCTTTACAATTTTCCACATATACCCGAATAAAAATCGACTGGACGTTTGCTCTATGATTTATTGCAGGCATACCATAAAATAAATCAGAGTTCTTTAATTATGGGATAACTTTAGATACTTGAATGATCTCTGTATTAATATGTAGCACTCTTTTATTGAATATGTTGAAAAGCTATTGACACTAGATAAGCGTTACAAATGTCTTAGATTCGGACTTAACGGTATTAAATTTAAGTTTATTTGTATTGCAATTTGTCTTATGTATGGCGAACTTCACGATGATACCCATATAATCCATTTGTACCTTAAAAGATGTATGTCTTGTGTTACATGTAATAAATAATGATAACTATAACTTGCATATTGCTTTTATAACTGATACTTTTCTCAAATCTCGTAATAAGCTAAAAAGTGATCCTATTTTTTTATCGTAATGATCGGTTTGAGCCAGTGGTGGCGTTGCCATCATTGTTCCTAATAGTTCTCAAAGGCTATTCCAGCGCATAAAGACGGTAACATTTTATTCACAAATGCGAAAAATGTCAGAAACTTGCTAAGCAGTTTTAAGAGTTCCAATAATTTCAGTTCGGGTCTTACTAGTCCTATTGAGAATCAGCTTTCTCGGGAATATCTGAATATCTCCTCTCGGGAAAATATGTTTGTTGATTACTGGGGAACTGAAATGGACGAAGTAAGAACTATAAGTAAACAATTTCAAAATATGAAAGCGCGAGGTGTACCTTGGCTTTCTTATTGGAATCATAAAAAAAAAGTTTCCATTTGGCATACTTTTCTGATCAATGGAAAAATGCCAAAGTCGTTCCATTTTTGAAGCCGGATAAAAATCCAGTTTAAGCGTCTAGCCACCATCCTCTCTTCTAACCTTCTGGCGGCAAAGTCTAGTTCCTGAGAAGATAAAATATGTTCGGAAAGGACCTGTAGCACCGATAAACCGACATGACACTTAATTCTGACTTCTGCCCGAAAATCGTAAACGGCCGATTTAAATATGCAGTGATCCGAACTGTCAAAACCATAGGATTTTTTTTTATCTAGATAAAAAATATTCCAGGATAGATCAGACACGAACAAATTCATAACTTTTGCATGCGGGTTCATGGCTTAACTAAATATTTCTCGCAAACACGGAGCCAGATGTCAGTAGTGTGCTTTGGTCAGAAATTTTATTGCTTTGGTTGTCGGTGCCTGTAGTTTTGCTAATTTAATGGCTTCGAATATATCTACTATATGAGATTTCAGAAGGTCTAAGTTGAAATGAATTTTAAAAATCTCTAAAAACTATGAATTTTTTTCCCTGCAATATATTTTTTCGCTAAAATTAGGATTTTACTGATTAACAACAACTAGATATTGATTTATAATGAGGTTAATTCGATCTTGTTATTTTCATTGATCAAAATACTTGTGTTCACATGTAGCTATTGCATATTTTTTGCAATTTCAATTAAGTCGTCCTCGTTGAGATTTCTGGTTATGGCTTTAATTCCGGTTCCTACAAAATTAAACAATTCGCTTTTTGCTCAATTTTTTTTGTTGTAGTTCAGTAAATAGCAGCAGAATATTGCTTAATTTTGTATTCAAAAGTTCAGTCATTTCAGTATAGTTACCGAGAGAGTTGATTCCATTGATGTTCGTCTTAAGTTTCCTGAAAATAGGTTCGTAGATTTCTAAATTGTTAATGTGGAAAATTCTGCGTTCTACTATTTTCAGAAATCTATGTCCGTCTTGTAGGGTCAGGAATTCTGAAGTAGGGGCTACGTTAGTGACTTGTATGAATTTTTACAATGCAAGGTTCTCGTGGATAAGGGACAAAATGATGATGAAGAGGGTAGTGCGTAGTTCCATCTTGATTAAGTTGCCTGGTTTTCCACTCTAGCCTAAAAAGGTAGAATGTAATTATTAACCTGTACTTTTAATTTATTATTATCGGTTGCTGGTATTTCACTCTAGCGGATCTCGGATTGCCTGTTCGAGGTCGACTAAAGGGTGATACGGTCAAAATTTGGTCAAGGGAAAACGCGTGTAAATCGGTGAAATCGTTTATTTAAAAAATCAAATTAAATTTCTTTTTCAAGTTCAATTACACCGTTCTAAAAAATCATGAAAATTTCTGCGAGATATAGCGCACATAAAATTAACGCTAGATTTGGCATAAATTTACGCGATATTTCGTGTAAATTTAAGCGCAATTTCGCATAAATTAGCGATATTGTTTGCAAGCTTGTAAACGATTTCGCTGTTTATGACAAGTATAGCTTAAAATTAAACGAAGGGAGATTTTACGCACTAGTTAAAATTCAGAATTTTTTTCTGTGTAGTATAAAATTCAGGAAAAATATTCAGTTAGGCTTCCGCTTTTCCAAATCCGAATTGCCGGGCCTTACGCTTGACCCCTGCCATCAGATTTTGTACAGCCACCTTGTTCACCTTCTTCGCCGCAGAAAGCCAGTTTGCCTTGAACTGCTGCTCGCCCTTAGCAGTTTTTTTGGTCTTCTTTAGGTTCCGCTTGACAATAGCCCAGTATTTCTCAATTGGGCGGAGCTCTGGCGTGTTGGGAGGGTTCTTGTCCTTGGGAACCACCTGCACGTTGTTGGCGGCGTACCACTCCATGGCCTTTTTACCGTAATGGCAAGATGCCAAATCCGGCCAAAACAGTACGGAACAACCGTGTTTCTTCAGGAAAGGCAGCAGACGTTTATTCAAACACTCTTTCACGTAAATTTCTTGGTTGACAGTCCCGGAAGCTATGAAAATGCTGCTTTTCAAGCCACAGGTACATATGGCTTGCCAAACCAGATATTTCTTTGCGAACTTTGACAGTTTCATGTGCTTGAAACATCTGCTACCTTTCCCCTTCCTTTTGCCGTATAAAACTCCTGTCCCGGAAGCTGCTTGTAGTCGGCTTTGACGTAGGTTTCGTCGTCCATTACCACGCAGTCAAACTTCGTCAGCATCGTCGTGTACAGCCTCCGGGATCGCGCTTTGGCCGTCGTATTTTGTTTATCATCGCGATTTGGAGTCACTACCTTCTTGTAAGTCGATAGTCCGGCTCGATTTTTGGCTCGAGGCACGGTTGTAGACGATACACCCAGCTTATTTGCGGCATCTCGGAGAGAGAGGTTAGGGTTTCGCTTGAAACTACCGGCAACTCTCTTTGTCGTCTCAGCGGCTTCCGGTTTTCGATTTCCCCCTGATCCAGACTTCCTGGCTGTCGACAAACGTTCCCCAAACACTTTAATTACATTTGTAACGGTTGATTTGGCAGCTTTTAGTGATTTTGCCAACTTTGCGTGCGAGAAGCTCGGATTTTCGCGATGCGCGAGCAAAATTTTGATACGCTGCTCTTCTTGCTTGGACGGCATTTTGACAACTGAAGAGTGAATTCCAAAATCAAAATAGGAGCAACATTCTACACACACACACCTTCAAAATGAGGGGTGTTCAGGTTTTTTAAATGCAAAATTGAAAGAAATACGTCAAGTTGATATTGACCAAATTTTGACCGTATCACCCTTTAGCATTATGCTGACTGACTAACTTGAGAACGCAACACAACACCTCGCATGGTATCTCAATACACTTGTGCACGACAAAAAATAAATTTTAATATTACATCCAAGAGGATGCACTTCAATCATGTTGAAAATCTCATGTAATTTTTATGGCCACAACAATAAACAAATGTAGTAAATGCAGCGTAATGTCAGTTCATGTACCGCAATTTAATGATAATTTTGTTCTTTTTGGCAAGTAATATTAAACAACATTTTCGACACGCTTGAAGCACAGAGAACAGACGTTGAGCCTTGAACTAAATTTCTTTAAAAACTTGTGCTTTTTGACAACATGATGGCGCTGGCGTTGCACAATTTACACTAGACACTAAGTGCCTGTAGCGCCAAGTGGTAATTTTCAACCGAAAATTTATTGATACTAGCGCCAAATTGGTTAAAAGTGGAAGGAGATGCTAGCGCTACGTAACGGCAACTTTCCCACTTATCTTTACACAAGATTCTACTGGAAGTTGGAAGTCTGTTCTCACTTTGATGTGATATTAAAATAATTTTTTTTTGCTGTGTAGCGCAGTGGTAGCTTGCATGTGGAATACATTGCTAAAATTGTTAGTTACGCAGTCCACCAAATCACAAATTCTGCCAAACTACCGAAACGACCGACAATCAACAGCAGCAGTGGTCAACTAGTAGCAACAAATTGCAAACAGCTCAGATCGCTGTTTCGAATCTGGGTCAAAGTCACACCAGTATGAGCAGCAACGAGCAGAAATTGAAAGTAGTCGAGCGATTCCAGTTCCAGCATGAGAACAATAGTTTTATGTAATGTACGAAATTTTAAAGTGGTGTCTAGAATATAAGGAAGAATTACCATAGTAAAATTAAATTAGAAGTTGGGTAGCCAGAAGAGTATCAGTTGAAATCGAAGTATTCCAAAGCGACCGGCTAATGTTGAACCAAGAAAGAAAGTTGGGACCACTTTAGCTTAGTCGGTAAATGCGCAGCTATAAAGCAAGACCATGCTGGAGGTGATTGAGCTCGATTCCCAGTCCGGTCTAGAATTTTTTTGGGTTGGAAAATTTATCGACTTTCCTAGGCATATATGTAGTATGGTTGTACTTGCTACACAATAATACTAATGTAAAAATTGTACAGCCATCGAAAGCTCTCATTTAATAACTGTGGAAGTGCATCTAGAACACTAAGTAAGCAATAAAGCTTGAAATGCGTGGAAGAAGAAGAAAGAACGTTAGGTAAAAAATTAACGTTACACATGATTAGAGGGCATATATTATTTCCACTTTCGTTCTCCCTATCACACATATGAGTGATAGTGTGTGAATAAGACTAGCTCACAAAAATAAAAGTTCCAACTTACCACGGGCCAACCTCTAAATGTGTGCCTTTAGGAACAGAGAACAGACGTTGAGCCTTAAACTAAATTACTGTAAAAACTTGTGTAAAAATTCTTATTCGATTTAAGCGCCACCAACGCCGACTTCCCCACGTAAAAACCCTCTTTGACAACATGACGACGCTGGCGTTGCACAACTTACACTAGACACTAAGTGCCGGTAGCGCCAAGTGGTAATTTTCAACCGAAAATTTATCGATACTAGCGCCAAATTGGTCGAAAGTGGAAAATTAATAGAGGAAATCAGGAGATGCTAGCGCTACGTAACGGCGACGTTCCCACTTATCTTTACAAAAGCTTCTGCTGGAAGTTGGACGTCTGTTCTCTGTGATTTAGGTGAGAAAACCATTATCCGAAAGTTTCAGCTCATTTGGTTGGAAGATGAGCTGGCGCTTTTAGTTTGAATTTTGAATGGGCAATTTGGATAAAATACAAAAAAAAAAATAAGCCGGCGCCGGTGGTGTAGTGATATGCGTGACTGCTTTCTCACCCCAATGGGTCTGGGTTCAATCCCAGCCGAGGTAGGTTGGATTTTTCTGAGGCATAAAAATCTCTGGTAAGGTCTTCCTTCGGACGGGAAGTAAAGCCGTTGGTCCCGGCCCATGTGTATTGAATTGAATGTGAGCGATATCCTACGCAGGTGTGGAAGCTGCCTTCCTGCACATTCGATTACCGTCAATGAATGGCAATCGATGTCCGTCGGTGATTGGCACTAGATTGCGAAACAGAGACCGACGTTAAATAATACCCCGTTCACATTACAGCCTATATCACGTAATATAGGCTGTCTTGCAATGAGCACTCATACATAGGATTTCCATTGAAAACTAGATGTATAAGTGCTCATTTCAAGACAGCGTATATCACGTGATATACGCTGTAATGTATACCCCGTTCACATTACAGCGTATATCAGGAAAGAAAAAAAAACAAACAAAAAATAACACGCCTACACTCTTTCGGTCATAAATAGTCCTACGTCAAAAAAATTCCTTATTCCTGATTTGGGTTCTTTAAGGGTATTGAGATAAATGCATATTTGAAATATGCATTGAAAATTGCACCCAATTCCGAAATTTCTTCAATTTTGGTACACTGGAACTGCTTTAAATAAGTGCGATTACATTGTCAAAAATAACCCGCTTAGCGCCCCTCGGTGGGATTTTGATCGGAGTGAGCTGTCAATTTGTCACTTTAGTGTCAAGCAGTGATGTTGTTATTTTGCTTTAAATCTTTATTTAAAATTTGAGATAAATGTCTATGGGTTCGAAAAAAATATCGTTGTGCTCATAAACCGAAGCTCTGTCAGGTGATTTATAAAATCCGGAATATTTTTCAATATTAAAGAACTCAATTGATTTAGATAGTCATAACACGTCATAATTTGAAGTTCAAAAAACTATTAACCTTGAACTGATGTTACATAAATTACTGTGTTTTGAGATTGACCAATTGACTTATTTTATGTTACCGTGTATAATGACAGAATAAAATTTTTACCGTGTATAATGACAGAATTAAAAATAGTCGAAATTCATACTATTCGCACGCTTCCGGTTGGAGAAAAACTGGGAAATACTGCGTAATTACCCACAATAGCGTCACCCTGATTCCAAAACTACCCATATCGTGGGGTATATGATAGTATTTTTCAGTTTTTCTCTAACCGGAAGCTGCCATCTTTGATTTCAAAATGGCGTCAGACATCGATTCCCGGACCCTGCACGTCACCACGATTCCAAAAATACCCATATTGGGGGGTATATGACAGTATTTCCCTGTTTTTCTGCAACCGGAAGCGTCCATCTTGGATTTCAAAGTGGCGTCAGACATAGATCTCCGGTCCTTACACATAACCCAGATTTCAAAAATACTCATATTGTGGGGTATTTGACATTGTATCACAGTTTTTCTCTAATCGGAAGCCGCCCTCTTGGATGTCAGACTTGGATTTCCGGTCTCTAAACGTCACCCTGATTCCAAAAATACCCATATTGTTGGGTATTTGACAGTACTGCCAAGTTTCCCAGAATCGAAAAAAAAAACTCTTTATTTGGAATTAACTTCGTAAAAAAAAATCCTCGTTATTTGGAATTTACTTCGTAAAAAGAGGGACGCAAACTGAATAGGGTAAACGCTCCTATAGTTGCGGTACGTTCAAAGCGTTAGGTTCCTATAGTTGTGTATTGAGTCATGCACAACTATAGGAACATAACGCTTCTAACGTATCGCAACTATAGGAGCATTTCCCTTACTGTCTAAAAAAGAGAGGAACTAGCCTTCGGCTAAACATCTCTTTAATAAAGAATTTTAATAAAAAAATCTTGCTAAAAAATGACTTGGTAAACGGAGGTTTCAGTGTTTTTAGAATTTTTAAGGCAGTAAAACACAACAACAAGCTAAACTACCATTTGTTATATGCTTAAAAAAAATACAATACAATTTGTGAAAATCTCGATTGGTTGCAATTTAGGTAAATTTTGAAATTTACGTGAATTTTGGAATTGACGCGGATTTCGGAATTTACGCGTTTTTTTACGCGTTAAAAGCGATTCCAGTGTATCGGGATTTATCGGTATGAAAAACAAAAAAATCTGTATTATTGATGCCCTCAAAATCGGTATGGAGCTCAAAATTGATACACGGTAAGAAAAAAGTTCCCAAAAGTAAGTTATTTTCACTCATCTCGGCACTACAGTGCAGGAACCCAAAAGTAGGTAAAGCGGGCCAAAGTAGTTTTCATTTACTTGTGTGCAATTCGGATGGAATTTTCCACTCGCATTATACCCAATAGTTAGTTAGTTGTACCCAAAAGTAGGTAAATACGATTATACTCAACGTTGGGTTCCCACACTTTACTACCCCTGTTGAGTGGTTTTGCTCCTCCGTTTTTGACAACATTACACTAAAAAAATATTCAAATCTAAATAGATTAAAAGTTACGCTAAATCTCAACTCTCCCGCCCGACGCATAGCTGGGTATAAAGAGAGAGAATACGAACTTAGTATACAAATGGTTTATGCGTGCCTTAGTATAAAATGTGAATATACTTGCAATGTATATATGCGGTTTGTTCAGAGCAGTGTGTTTTTTTTCTCGTTTCTATTTAGCATATTTCTCATGAATGAAATTTTGTTTTGTTATGATAAATTTATTTTTAGACAAAATTAAATGATTGATAGCATAGACTATATGGTTAGAATAACAATAAAACCACTCAACATTAATCTAACTAACATGGGATTGGAAAATTTGCAGGATTGGAATGTCATGCAGGACAAGTAGCTCCTAGATGTCGACCGGAAGAGATTCACGTGACACTGATTCATCCAAGTCTTCAAAGCTCTCCCCAATTTCCGACTTTAAACACGTACTGAAGCTTCTGTTCTCCAAGTTACTGTTGCTGTTGACTCTCGTGAACCAGGATTCCGGTTTCTATTATTGAAATGCCACGCTACACCGGCTGCCCCTCGAAGTTGAGTCGAAGAGTTAGACGTGGCACTGTAGCTTTAGTTCGATCGTGCAACTGGCTCAGAAGTAGTAAAATATACCGAGTCTGATACCGGTTCTGCTTCTGGTTCTGAGGATCCCGTTTATTCTTACATGGATACACGGGATGGAATCTCCTCCACGGACAACAGTAATGTTCGACTTGTTCTGTAAAAGAATAAATTGATTTGAATAATAAGAATGTTGTAATCATGCATGTAGTGCATCCTTACTGCGTGCCGATTTGACATGGATAATTGTTCGGCCTTTGTTTAAGCTGCGACCTATGCTGCACAATCGGTAGTGAAATTTCCAAGCTGCCGTTACAGCAATAGAGCTTTCGTGTCTGCTGTATATTACCATTATCATCGCTTTGGAAGGTGTCATTAGGTGTAGTATTGACAACGACACCACGGCACGGAACAGAAACGAACAACATTACAGCATAATTGAAAATAAAATTTTGATGTCAGCTCTTTGGTCTTCAAAATATGTTTATCAACCTACCTATGGTTCTTCCAAATAATACTTTCTAAAAGTATTTTTCTATGATGGTTTTCAATAAATTCACCAAACAAGCTATCAGCCAGGCGACCGAAAACGAATAGATCGAAGAGGAAAAATGATAGAAGACATGACGTTCCAAACTGAAGTAATTTAAAATTTAACATTATTTGTATGTACACTGAATGAATTTCGCTCCATTATTCGAACTAAGTATTATTTTTATGTGATATTTATGCAGATCAATGTATAAACATTACGTAACCGAAAATGGATTAAATTTTAATCTATCTTTGTTTATTAATATTTTTGAGTGTAGAAGGAGAAAAGGAGACAAACTAGTCAAAAGTTAAGCCCTACAGTAAAAGTATGGACGTCTGTCAAAAGTTGTTCCAATCGAACCGTTAAAATGCACCGCTTTGCTCGATTGGAACAGCTTTTTTCAGTTTTGTGGTGACAGTCGTCCATACTTTTACTGTAGGGCTATAGTCAAAAGTAGGTAAAAGTGAACTGGCCGTTGGGAACTTTTTTTTTACCGTGTAGAATTACCGATTTATCGGTAGTTCTGGCAACGCTGCAGTCTATGAATAACCTGCGTTTGTTTTTTTTTTGCAAATTTGAGTGAACGGAATTCAAGTTTGAGTTGAATTCAACGGCCATGTACAAAGCAATTATTTGCGTGTGGTGACCGGTAGATGGCATACCCAGTGGTGACTGATAGATGGAGCTCGAAATTTGATTTTGTTCTGTTTTATCGACCTTGAATGCAACTAGATTTATTTTGTATGCAAAATTGAAACTATTTTAGTTGTACGTAAAGGGTCCGTTCAGATATTACGTAACGGAAAAGTTCAATTCACCACTGGCGAATCAAAGCAAAGCCAAAACTGATCATGCGACACCTAGTTTTAAGATCCGCAATCACAAAAATGATGATGTTCTAAAAAATGTCAAGCAATTTGACAGATATCAAAACGTCATTACCATTTTCACCCACTCGCTATATGTGAGTCAATCGTCTTTTTGATTCTTCAATTAGTTATTAGTTAGGGGAAATCCAGGTAATGTCGGCCTAAGTGTCCCTAATTTGGGCCCATACATAAATTCAGCAATCGAGTAAATTTTCAATAGCAACCAAAAATATCCATTAGTAACGTACCAATAACGCGTTCATCTAGATAAAATTGATAGCAGATTTTTAGCGATGGGCCCAATCTTAGATCCATAGGCCAACATTAGAGGCATTTCCCCTATTTATTAATAAGGAAGATGATATTCTTCTGACATGCTCCATCAACTGCTCAGCAGGCAACATTGTTGTTCTCGGCGCGAAGAATAGGGCGTAATTGCTTTTGTAAACAAACACGTCAATTACTGATTTCTGTTGAATAAAAGCTCAATCTCACAAACAAACTATACCAAATGGTAGAGCAATCATTCCTCTACCTCATAGTGTTATTAATTTTCGAGATTGAGCTTTTATTCGCGAGAAATCGGTGATTGACGTGTTTGAAGATACACAATGAAGAGTTACGTCTGTTTGTCCGTGGTAATACCATAGCGGTAACTCTAAGACTAAAAGGTCCCGAAATAACGTGCTCAACTTTTTGGCTCAGCTCTGGTACTCTCTTCGGTCCCAAGCTAATCGATTCACCCCTCGAAACATAGGAAATTCCATTAACCCCTCATTTTATCTGTCAAACTTTCATAGCGAATCAAAACAAACATTGCGTAGTACTAGAATTTTGACTCGAATGGGATACGTTAATCGTTTGCTTGGGACCAATAGGCTAGTCAAGTAGTGAGCCAATTAAAATCGTTAGTTTCGTATTGATTGTTGGTAATACCAAGCACTTCAAACCATCAACACAAAATGGCCGCTTTTCACCACATGGTTCACAGGATGCAAACTCTTCCTCTTAGCGATACAGGCAAATCAAAGGAAATAGCTCACATGTTTGAAATCGCTAGACTTAATGGGTATCAAGAAAAAACAATTCAAGCAGTAATCGATAAAATAACAAGGGATCATTTTAGGCGTATTTCGACAACTCTTACACCAGTAACTGAGGGTTTAAAACGGGTAGCGGTGAATTTCGACAAAAACATTACCAAACCATTGATTTCAAAGTTTAGAAGTTTTGGTCTAGATTTAGTATTCAGCAGTAGGAAAAATCAGCTGAAGTCACTGTTAGGATCAACTAAAGATTCAATAAATGTCTTAGGGAAAGCCGGAGTCTACAAAATCTCTTGTCCAGATTGCAATAAAATTTACATTGGTCAGACGAAAAGGACTTTGGAAACAAGGTTTAAGGAACACATCGCAGAGGTAAAAAAGGCTAACAAAGAAATGGATAAAGGACTTCATTATGAATTTAAATCCAAGGTTGCAGAACATATCGTTACAAAGGGGCACAATTTGACTAAGGAAAAAATTAATATCCTGCGGACTGTATCTTCGCCTTGGAAACTAGACGTAGCTGAAAGTCTAGAAATATTTAAACATAATCCATCAACATTGCTTAAAAGAGATCAAGGAAACGGATACTCAAGACTCTTTAGCATGCTACCTAAAACAACACATCGTAGCATGCATCTACCTGTTGGAGACTGAATTTAGGTACCTGTTTAGGTAAATTTTGACATGGCAGTGGATACCTGCTGATTTTTAGTACCTATTGATTAGTATATAACTCGTAGATAAAAGATGGATTCTTCAGTGGTGTTGAGTACTTGGCACTGATGAAGTCTGCAAGTAGTAGACGAAATACGCGTATCTGTCAAAAGATAAGCAATTATAACGGAATTTAAAGGAAATAAACCAACCCACTCAAAGCTCTTCATAAAGGGATTCCGTTAAGAGGTTCGACAAATTTAAAGGATAGTAAACCTGTTTATTTCACTTCATGAGAGTCACAATCAGCGATTTTTCACACACTCACTCACTCAGCGATCAGCAAATCGCTGATTGTGACTCATATAAAGCAAAATTTACAGGTTTTATGTTTCAAACGCATACTTTGTAGCCTCTTCTTGTAAGTTACAAATACGCGTATCTGTCAAAAGATAAGCAATTATAAAGGAAATAAACCAACCCACTCAAAGCTCTTCATAAAGGGATTCCGTTAAGAGGTTCGACAAATTTAAAGGATAGTAAACCTGTTTATTTCACTTCATGAGAGTCACAATCAGCGATTTTTCACACACTCACTCACTCAGCGATCAGCAAATCGCTGATTGTGACTCATATAAAGCAAAATTTACAGGTTTTATGTTTCAAACGCATACTTTGTAGCCTCTTCTTGTAAGTTACAAGTAAAACATGTCATTATACCAGCTTTTGGTTCTACTATTCCTGCAGAACATTATTTTAGCTGAAATGAGTATTTGCAACCTTGCAATTGGATGATGATTAATTAAACCTGGTATTGTATTGATTTCTTATCGTTATGTTATAATAGTATTTTTTAAATTGTCGTATACGATAACAGAAATAAAAATTTCATTATTTATTAAAAGAATTATTAATTTAACACTATTGTTAATTACCAAAACATCAGCGTTTTGATAACTTGGCCCTCGTGAGGCACTGCCCAACAAACAATTTTAGCTGCAGCTTAGCTTATACAGGCAAAAATTAGCTGCATAAGGCAAATTTTGGCTGTACAAGCTAATCTGCAGCTAAAATTGTTTGTTGGGTGGTTCATGTAATTCCGGTACAGCCGATAGCATCCCCCTCGTAGGAATTTCTGTAGATACTAGATCAGGAGAACCCTTCTTCCAGTGTGTCGGTGTCGAGTCTCTGTAAGGAATCATTGTTGTATAATCACCCGATACTGTCGGAGATTCTCCCATCGACAACGGTTGTTTTCGCTACGTACATTGGATCCAATATCGAAAACACACCTTCATTGTAATCCTGCTGTAACTTTTCGAGTATCGTTATCAATGGCATGGGATTATCGACGGGAGCTGTCCAGAGAGAGAGATAAATTCTTCAGCTTCTTGAACTACTGATGTTTCGAACATTACTGGCAACTGCATCGAAATAAATTAAAGCACATTTTTGCTAATTAATAATTTCAATTAAGGTGATTCCTTGTAGAGTCCCCAATTGGCCGCTACGTAGGCTATACATGCACTTTCACTTCGAATCTTCAATTACACAAATCTATGAAATCAGTGCCCAATTTCACCTGAAATTTCTACTTCATGTATGCTGCAGTACAGCAAACGTGGAGTAGCAAATGGAATGTTGCACGTGTCGTAGAAGCTGATGTTTGTGCGCTTAAAGTTTCGAAGTGGTTCCGAAAGTAAGAATGTCGCAGCGATTCACCTTAATAACAAGCATAATGGTTTACCTTCATGTTTTATCTGTATTGATCATAAGGGCTTGAGCACTCACTTGATTACTTGCGCGTTGTAATGTCCCGCATGAAAAAGAAAGGTTAAACTAAAGCTAATTTCATACATTGAGTTGAAAAACATACATCAATTAAACCACTGCTCACAGCAACTGATTCCTTCTGGAAATTTTCAGAACTAACAAAAACAAACAACAATCTGTACACTAATACACGTATATGCCGCCCAGTTGCTATTAATGGGATTATTCAAGTTATAGTACAAATAACATGTGATTTTACAATTTGTTAGAGTATTTGTGTTAACTTGTTCCATACTGTTTCAGTAATGGAGAATAAATGCTTATGTTAGGAGTTTACACCGTTTAATAACTAGGTTCAACATAGGTTTTATAAAGTGTTTAAAAGTTATTGTCTTTTCCGGAGAATAACTAAAAAATATCGCAACGGCAAGTGATACATTCATTGCATAATGTATGACCTATATAAAATTACTTATCCCTTGAGTTTGAAACTTTAGTATAAAATAAATATTCTTCAATTCATCACAATACAATATACTTAGTTCATATGGTAGTTACAATTTCGTAAAAAGTTTATGATTATGCGGATATATACAAAGGCATAAATTCACTCATACAATCGAACCAAATCAAGGGTTATCGATTATGTATACTCGAATATAAGTGACTTTAGCCAAGGCAGATACCCTCAACAGTACCTGATGCGGAAATTCCGGAATCCGGATCTATTGAAAATAGCTGATTTTTACACATATTTTTGTTATAAACCACAATCACATTTCAGGCCGATTGTAGAGAGCTGCCGTCTTCGGCAAAGTGGTTCAGTATATCAAAGACCGCCATTTTAGACTCTATCTTTGCAAAATGAAGTGCTAGAAAGTTGCGATCTTTGGAAAAGTTGTTCAGTATGTAAAATACTGTTATTTTAGATTATCAGATTAGTTTCAGATTGTGCAGCAGAGATGGTGCTGAAGTCAATCTTTGCGAAATGAAGCTCTAGAGAGTTGTTCAGTATGTGAAATGATGTTATTTAACATTATCATATTATTAAGCGACGTCGGAGCGATTGAATTGATGGGATTGAACCCATGCCTGCTGGGGTGAGTTGTAATCACGCTTACCACTACATCACCGGTGCGTGTAGTGGTAAGCGTGATTACTTCTCACCCCAGCAGGCCTGGGTTCAATCCCAGTTGGCGCCACCGGGATGCTCTGAGGCATAACATCTCTGATCACGCCTTCCTTCGAAAGGGAAGTAAAGCTGTTAGTCCCCGGTTCATGAGTTGATGGGTCGATACGTAGGTTCTTCTTCTTCTTGTTTTTCGCATTTCACCCAGACAACCAGAATGCACGTATATTCAAAGTTGTTTTCGTGACATACAAACATATATACAAACAAACAATTCGTATAGAATGCAAATGAATGCCTTATACGTACAAAAGTGGAGGTCATATACGTGCATATTTTAATTTAATTTTAAACGAGTTGATTTAACATCATATACGATTTAATCTGTAATAACAAATTTATTTTGAAAAGCCTTACGATGTAATCCAATTTTATTTGTAATACAGTACGACGGAAAAATGAGTCATCGCATATAGGTCGGAAATTTGCATTCCATACGATTTAACTTAAACATAATGCGAGGTATGCTATTCCTTCATGCGATTTTGGTTTAAACTGTAGCAATTTACGATACTGTGTGTACATTGTTATACGACTTCTGGTTGTCTGGGCAAGCTTACCCAGATAACCAGAAGTCGTATAACAATGTACATACGGTATCGTAAATTGCTACAGTTTAAGTCAAAATCGCATATAAGAATGGCATATCTCGCATTATGTTTAAGTTAAATCGTATAGAATGCAAATTCCAACTTATATGCGATTAATCATTTTTTCGTCGTACTGTATCACAAATTAAATCGGATTACATCGTAAGACTTTTCAAAATGAATATGTTATTACAGATTCAATCGTATATGATGTTAAATCATCTCGTTTAAAATTAAATTAAAATATGCACGTATATGGCCTCCACTTTTGCACGTACAAGCCATTTCTTTGCATTCTATACGAATTGTTTGTTTGTATATATGTTTGTATATCACGAAAACAACTTTGAATAAACGTGCATTATGGTTGTCTGGGTTATTGCGTGCTCTCAACCTAGTGTTCTAGATGCACTTCAACAGTTATTAATTGAGAGCTTTCGATGTCTGCAAATATAAACCTCATATAAACTTCAAAGGGCTAGTGCAGTATGATTTCGCAACCAAATGAGCACACATTTTGAGAGAATTAGTAGGTCCTGATTTAAAAAAAACCTGAACCACTCTAATGCATACCCTTCTTTGCAAGAAGGGTAAAAAATGGTTCATTTAAGTTTATCCATTTTTCATATTGTGTAAAATACGAGGCTGATAGTCAACCGGCGATGTTGCGAAATTAAGACTACCTCGATTCTACTGTTGCATGTGAACAATAATGGCAGTTGTAAATTACTATACTTCGATTTCACTGATCAGTTCTTCCTCGCATTCGGGAAGCTATTCCAAAGGTGATGCAAGTAATAACAAAGCTTTCGGATGTGAGTTCAATGCTTCTGAGTCGAGTTTGAGATTTACACTATTTTTGTACTACAAATATTCAGGTTTATATACAGTTGATTTGCTTACAAGCTAATGAATTTCTTCCCCTCAATAGTGAAAATTAATGAACCTTATACCAGCATCTAGGCATCTTTCCTTTCGGTAAATTATACTCGTATCCAGGCGTCCTTCTCTTCGGTAAGTTATACCTGCATACAGGCGTCCTACTATCTCGGTTTTATTGCACTCATTAGTCTATTTTGTATATTTACACCTCCGTCTGTTTCAAGTGTGTCATAAATAGAGGGTCTATGCGTATACCTATGTTAAGAATCGGCTAATACCGGGATCTATGTTTATGAATGTCTAGAAAACTTCCTTTATTCCTCTAATCTTACTAATCTAAATATCTGACGAACTTGTGTTGCCTGCGTCCGCAACATATTGTGTATTTCTTTTCGTATAAATTTCATCACATTTGTAAAAAACCGGTGCCTACTCATTAAAATGAGTAGCATACAAAAATGAACAAATCAGACATAATAAGAAAATATAAAATTATTCAGAGTCGCACTAAAGCCCTTGATGTACACTGAGTTTCGATGGGATTACGACAATCAAACATATAACAATAATTAAAAATTCCTCGAGAGGGTGACACATCTAAATCGATATTCTATATGCTCAAAAAATCTCACACTAGTGAATGAATCTTCGAAAAATCTTCTATGCATCGAACATCATCTTTTTGCAGGAAACCTTCAGAATACAGCCTCTCCTTTCTCCTGATACCGCTTCAACTTCTAGCTGTGTTTTCGGTTCTGCGGCCTTCAGACTAGCCACATCATGTCTATGCATCCATCCTGCCAACTGCCAGCAGGTTTATGCCGCCACCTGCTCTTCCTCGGATCCGGGACACCCTAAAACAGGCACTGAGGAAGCTTCCGAACCTCCCGACCCAGTCGCGCTTGCTGCAGACATCAGCCATCTTCATTGTCCAGGTTCTGTGGTCGGTGATGGTATCGGGGGCGTCCGGCCTGCAACCTCAGGCGAGTATGTTTGCGATTCCGATCTTTCGGTACCTGATGTCTTTTCGATTTACAGCTCCCGTGATTGCTCCTCGAATGGTCTTCGGATATACTACCAAAATGTACGTGGACCGAGGACTAAAATCGACTCGTGTTTCCTGGCTGTTGTGGAGGCCGAATATGATTTGATCGTGCTGACGGAATTGTGGCTGGACGACGGAATTTACACATCGCAATTTTTTGGGTCATTCTATTCCATCTTCAGAACTGACCGGTATCTTCTAAACAGTAAATCTTACGGTGGTGAAGTCCTGATTGCAGTATTAACGAGACTAGCCAGCCACGAAAGTACGTCACCCATTTCCAGTCGACTGGAACAGCTGTGGATTGTCGTAGAACTTCCACAAAACAAGCTTAGTGTAGGCGCAATCTACCTGCCCCCGACCGCAAACACGACTGCACGATCATCCGTGAGCATGTGGAATCGTTGGGCTCGATTTCTTCTCAATTAAGTCCCTGCTCTCCCGCTTTCGTATTTGGCGACTACAATCAAGCTGGTTTTCAGTGGCGCTTTACAGACGGTGACAAACCATTAATTGATCCACTGCGTTCGCATATGCCGGTTGCTTGCTCTGATCTTTTGGACGGTTTTAACTTTTACGGGTTCACACAAGCGAATACTTTTCCGAACCGAAATGGACGATTCCGCACAACCGGGCACTTCTGTTTCCTTGCCGGTCGAGCCACTGATTGATCTAGATGCCGATCATCTCGCTCTCTTTGCGTCATTTAGTTTACCTTCGCCGATTGTTTTTACGCTGTCATCTGAGTGCTACTCTTTGGACTTTCGTTGAGCTGATTATGTTGCATTGAACAATGCGCTTGCGGAAATTGATTGGCAATTCCTCGAAACAGCCGCTAGCGTGAATGATGCAGTGGATTTTTTCAATGCTGCACTGGAAGATGCTATTTTCTGCATTGTCCCAGCACGACGACTCCCGCAAAAGCCTCCGTGGTCTAACCCACGCCTACGCGTGCTAAAACGTCAACGGTCTGCCGCCCTCCGAAGGTATTGTAACTATCGATCGCCGTACTACAAATGACTGTTCAATTTTGCGAGCCGAAGTTATCGAAATTACAATTGTTTTCTCTGTAATCGAAACGTGAGACGCACGGAAGCAAACCTTCACACGAATCCGAAAAGTTTTTGTTCATTTCCTCCAAACGGAAGGTATCCGGATTACCTTGTTCCATGTTTCTCGGGAATGAGTCGGCTAATAGCGAAAGAAAAAAAAAGGCGACTTGTTCGCTCGTCATTTCAAGCAGGTGTCCCACGATTTCTCTGCTTTGCCGACACAAGTGCTGGATGCTACTGTTGGGATGCCATGTGATGTGTTTAGTTTCGATATTTCGCGCACTTCAGATGACATGGTGATAGCCGCAACACGCAAACTGAAGCTCTCGTTCGCCGGCGGTCCTGACGGCATTCCGTCATCAGTTCTAAAACGTTGTGTAGCCAATCTCTGCCTTCCACTTGCGAGGCAAATCAATCTCTCGGCACAGCAATGTGAATTCCCCTGCCGCTCAAAACATTCTTATCTGTTCCCAGTCTATAAAAAAGGAGATAAACGGAATGTCGCAAATTATCGTGGAATCATCTCCCTGTGTGCCTGCTCAAAACTGTTCGAGATTATCATAAATGATGCTCTGTTCGCGTGCTGCAAAAATTATATCGGTACAGAACAACACGGCTTTTTCCCGAAGCGCTCCGTGTCCACGAACCTGGTACAGTTTACTTCTAACTGTTTGCGATGCATGGATTCAGGATGGCAAGTCGATGCTGCATATATGGATCTAAAAGCTGCATTTGACACGGTGGCAATATCTTGCTAGCCAAGCTGGAGTATCGTCAAAGGCTGTGGATTGGTTCAGGTTACTTGGTGAATCGCTATGTACGGGTTAAGATAGGCGCGTCGGAATAGGATGTTTTCTCAAAGAACTCGGGAGTTCCGAAAGGCAGTAATCTAGGACCGCTACTGTTTGCGATCTTTTTAAACGACGTCGCCTTTCTGACACCATCAGGATGCCGCGTTTTCTATGCAGACAATTAGTACAAAATTATTAAAAGTCTCTCGGACTGTTGGGATCTCCAGAATATGTTAGGTATTTTTGCTGACTGATGCTCAAGAAATTTAAAGAGTCTAAGCATTGAAAAATGAAACACAATTTTTTTGTCCTTGATTTGTTTTCCGTCGATCTTGTTTCCGTGCTGAGCACCAATGCTACCGACGCCAGGGAGGCATCTCCCACACCTGGACCCTACCTATCGACCCATCAACTCATGAAGCGGGACCAACGGCTTTACTTCCCTTCCGAAGGAAGGCGTGATCAGAGATGTTGCCTCAGAACATCCTGGCGGCGCCGATTGGGATTGAACCCAGGCTTGCTGGGGTGAGAGGTAATCACGTTTACCACATTATTTCTTATCACCGAAAAATTGAACGACGTAGAGTACATAAAGGATATCAGCGTTACCTTGGACTGAAGACTCACTTCAGAATCCACTACAATTACAGCATCTCCAGAGCTAATCGACAATTGGGCTTTATTTTCAAAATTGCCAACGAGCTATGTCACTCTATTGCTCGCTTGTGCGATCCTTATTGGAGTCAATTTTAGTTGTTTGGTGCCCTTTCCATGCTAGCTGGATCACTAAAATTGACCCAACGAACTTGCCACCGTACGAGGAGCGTTGCCGTCTCCTGGGAATCGAACCATTAGAGGTGAGACGCATAATCGAAAAATTACCAATGCACCAATGCGTCGATAGTAATGAAGCTATGCAATACGATTCAATAAGGGAATATATCCGCAGCACACTTGTATGACAAACTATGAACATGACATACACACATTTATTTGTACAACATCACATTTAATACCCCGTTCACATTACAGCCTATATCACGTAATATAGGCTGTCTTGCAATGAGCACTCATACATAGGATTTCCAGTGAAAACTAGATGTAAGAGTGTTCATTGCAAGACAGCGTATATCACGTAATGTGAACGGGGTATAAGATAAGACATAATCAACAATAGTACGCCACAATACTCGGTTCGCGGCTGCCACTCTTATGAGCACTATACAACAACTTTACAAAAACTATATAAGTGTGACCATGGATGTGCTCATAATTTATTATTGTATCCGCGGCAATACCTACTTACCTAATTTGCAGAATACCGATAAATTTCCGGCGCAAATAATTAAAGTTTTCTTTCACTCAGGCTGTGAACCATTTGCCGAGTTAAATTTGACATTTCGAAAGTTATTTTTTTCTATTATATTCTATTTCGAGAAGAATTTAGCCAAGGTTGTCAAAATTTAACTTCTTGTCTGTCAGAAGTAACCACGCTCGGATAGCAGGGTTAATCTATAACTTTTCATCTGTCAAATTTTAACCAAAAGTTAAAATAATCCACCAAATGGTTCAGAGCCTCAGAAGGCTCTGGTGAGATTTCAGATTCACTAAACAGTAACTGTATGTAGACTGTCGACCTCATATAGTGTGTAATAACGAAGAAAGACTCCAAAGTGTAATATTAGCATATACGATGAGGTTATTTCCGCAGACATAATTTGATTATCTTACATTGTGACCTCTGGACTGCCATGGCCATGGAGTGGTACGCCGCCAACAACGTGCAGGTGGTTCCCAAGGACAAGAACCCTCCCAACACGCCAGAGCTCCGCCCAATTGAGAAATACTGGGCTATTGTCAAGCGGAACCTAAAGAAGACCAAAAAACTGCTAAGGGCGAGCAGCAGTTCAAGGCAAACTGGCTTTCTGCGGCGAAGAAGGTGGACAAGGTGGCTGTACAAAATCTGATGGCAGGGGTCAAGCGTTAGGCCCGGCAATTCGGATTTGGAAAAGCGGAAGCCTAACTGAATATTTTTACAGAATTTTATACTAATTGAACTTGAAAAAGAAATTTAATTTGATTTTTTAAATAAACGATTTCACCGATTTACACGCGTTTTCCCTTGACCAAATTTTGACCGTATCACCCTTTAATGGACATGACTCTGTTGTCAATGTATTCGGTGATTTTAGAAATTTTTCAATGAGCTGTGATATCTTCTACCTGGGTTTACTATAAATATATGGTAAAAGGGCTACCGTACTGTATTCATAATAAAATAATGCAAAAGTGATATTTGAAGTCGTTATTTTTATTTTGTGTTAGAAATATTCTGGTTTTATTATTGTATACATGGCAGTATTTACAATGTCACTGAGACTTATACAAATTGAATGAGTGGGTTCATGATATTAAAAAAATCAAAAATCAAATAGACAGGAAACAATTATTCTATTACTCTGTCATACGTTCTGTTGATTTCGAATATATAGTTATGTTCTGTATGAAAAGAATTCTCTTTGATTTGAATTGATTTTGTTGAATGAACAAATAAAGTCTATTATTTCCTATTTTATGTTTTGCTGCTTCCATCCGATTGCTTTCCCAATACGTTATATAATCATCGGCTACGTTTTCAATGAACTTCAATTATATTCTCTATATTCGTTAAGGCAGTAACTAGTTCTTATTTTATTTTTTTTCATCCTTCTGCATCAGATTATTAATAAAAGATAATAACTGGTTTAACACTCGTATCACCATATTTTAACTCGTTTTTTTAATGCTCATTCTAGTTAATGTACTAATCTTTCACATTTTCTTGCTTTATGAAGTGGAAGATTCGTCATCATTATTTTAATGAAATTAATCAACATATAAGATTGGGTTTTATTTACTAATAGCACTTCTTGGTGTTTTAGTATCAATTTTGCTCTTCTTTTTCATTATGCTCCGTATCGTTAAAAACTTTTATGTGTATAATTAATATTAGGTTTGGTCGTTATTAAAATTCTCGTTCTTGTATGCTATAAAATCACTAATATCGATTTTTGTATGCTTATTTTTTGTATTTTTTGTGTTGTAACGCTCAATTCATCATTTCTTCCCACGATCGATTTGTGTTCGTTCGATGTTACATTTTTTTTTATGTATGTACACTTTAATTGATTTTTAAGTATAGTTTTTTTTTTGTGTGAATACGTTGCTATAAAGGTTTCTCCACCAAAAAAAAAAAAAAAATTACGATTATTTCTTCGCTACTTTTTGCACTCACCACGTTACAAGATTCTCAATATATAAAAATAGTCTGATTATTTTTATATGCTGCATTAATCTCAACTAAATTGTGTATTTTGTGTGGTTAGACCAGTGAAACAATACGTTAAAGACTAATAATAGGAATTTTTTTTTGTTTCCTGGCATTTTGTTATATGTCAACGTTTGGCAGTTTGATTTTTTTACATTTAACAGAGGCAATGAAGATGCCCGAGATCACAAAATTAGTCAATAATTGAAGTAAGTTTTTGTTTCGTAAAAATGACCCGAAATATTTGAGTGGATTAGCAACTCCTGTGCTGAAATCAAAGAAAAAGCAATGTTTATTCAGGTATCCGAGATTGTTGAAAATAGATGCAGATTTTTAAAGAAATTTGATCTCAGGTACTCATCAAATGGTAAAATTTTGTTCGGGTATAATTGACTATTTTTCAGAGTCATACTGTCGAATCATACGGAAATAAATGTTTGTAGAATTATTGAGTACTTTTTGAGACATCCTTTAAATGATGTCGTATGTGAATATTTATTAAATAATGCATACTATTGTTACTTCGAGTCATATTGGTGCTTTTAAATTATCAACTGGATGTAATTTTTGTACTCAGTGATAGGACGAGTCATTTTTACAGATTGAAAGGGCACATGATATAGGAAACTATATAAAGCGCGGTCGTTCTTGTTGTTTATCAAGTACACATAACTTGTCTTTAGCACGATATTTAAGCACACATAATAAAAATTGGTTGATTACTTGGTGTAATATGAACTGCATACGTACAAAATATGAGAAACATTGTCTGTTACAGTGATAACAGTAATATAGAATGTAATTTATGAATCAAATTACATTTTTTTTAAATGTTAAACAAAATGTGTTTTGGCACTCCTGCTATGCTGGTAGCAGATTGGAACTTGATATGTTTCTTTTTATTGACTTATTTATGGAAGGTTCAAATTCAGTGTTTTTGGAAATAAGTAATCTCGAAGATACTAAACAATACAATTGCATGCAACTAGTGTGATTTCATGATAACATGGAAATAATATTAATAGACAGACACCCAAAGCTTTGGTAGTTATTTTGGAAGACACCTTTAGTTTTGTTAAGATCAAATGCAGCCTGTTTACAATTATCGACATAACTTCAACATGCTGTGCAAGACTGCTAGAAGTATTGGAGAAATAGAAAAGCTTTTTTTTAGTTAATGGTCTTTTTTTTATAAATGTGTCCATCGCATAATAGGTGAATAAGTTATAATATATGTTTCATGAACATAACTGTGATCATCAAGGATAATAGTGCTTTTTTTTAAAATATGTAAATACTTCCAGTAGTCTCGAACGTTAATAGCAACCAATTATTATTCATAGCAACTAGATGCCACTAAAATATGTTCACAATCCCATATGTTCCACAGGATATAGTCTATCTTGATACATTTAACTTTAATCCTGGCGTAGTAGTTAGGATCTATACCTCTCACGCCAAAGTCACGAGTTCAAATCTGTCCCCGGACAGACAAGCTAAGAATGACTCAAGAGCGTTAAAGAGACCATAATAATAAAAAAAAAATTACATAAGGATTCGATACATCGAACGATATACAGTAGGGTGTCCCAAAATTGCACTATGGCTGGAAATCTGGGGGCTCACCCTCCAAATGATAGCTAAGGGTGTAACAAACAAACTTTTGTATGGCGGCAACTCTGGGAAATGTTGTTTAGAGGTCGCCCCGACGAGATTTTTGAAAAAAGTCCATTTTTCATAGCTACTTTCCAATAAATATTTTTAGTTCTTTAAATTTCAGTGAAATCTCACCCTTTTATATTTTTCGCAGATTCCTAAGGGTCAAAACTATAAGAGAAAAAATTTCCACGGCATGTACTGTGTCCAATTTCTTAGTTAAAATTTTTCAAAATCTCTAAAATGATGTTTTTTGTTGTACATCACTGCATTCAATCATCAAAAGTGGGTATCAAACAGCGCTATTATCAATTAAATGCAGCAAATATATGGGAAATGTCATAAGCAAAAACTTTGCCCAAAATACTTTGACTTCATTTTTAACCGTTAAAAAGTTATTCGTGATTTACTGTGGAAAGAAAAGTTCAGAATTTCAATACATCATTTTAGAGAATTTGAAAAATTGTAACTAACAAATTGGACACAGAACATGCCGTAGCATTTTTTTTTCTTTTATAGTTTTGACCCTTGGAAATTTGCGAAAAATATAAAATAGTGAAATTTCACTGAGATTTAAAGAACTAAAAATATTTATTGGATAATAGCTATGAAAAATGGACTTTTTTCAAAAATCTCGTCGGGGCGACCTCTAAGCAACATTTCCCAGAGTTGCCGCCATACAAAAGTTTGTTTGAAACACCCTTAGCTATCATTTGGAGGGTGAGCCCCCAGATGTCCAGACATAGTGCAATTTTGGGACACCCTAATATACAGTTACCTGTCTTCAAAGCGATATTCGCAAAGTCAATATGGAGTTATTGAAGGGGAAATGGCTCAAATATTGGCCTATAGATAAAAAGATTGGGCCCTTCAATTAAAATCTCCTGTTCTTCAATATTTCGAAGAACAATGCGTTATCTGGACAATGCAAATGGATATTATTGAATGCTAGTTAAACATTGGTAAAATCGATGGTTTCATTCGAAATTTATGAATGGGGCCAATATTAGGAACACTTAAGCCAACATTAGGGACATTAACCCTACCACATTAGAACACTATTTTCAGGGCTACTACAGTGGCCTCTTTATGTGATTTACTTTGGGTTCGATGTTCTATAACTCATTATTTCTCTAAGTCGGTGCTCCTTTCAATATAAAGGAGTAAAGAGTTGACCGTTTAACCATTGTAGTGTATAGAATATTTTGAGTGATATACGCAATGATGTGCACGTATTTGATATAAAGTCGTTTTCGTATTAAGGGTGTGATGTGGAACTTTTATCACCGAACATTAAAAAATATCAGGTGTAAATGTTTCTACAAGCAAATGAAGCAAACCATGCAGTAGAATATTTTACGAGACGTTTATGATCTTCTGATCTATCAAGTTATGAATAAAATTTAACAAGAACCTGTTAGCTTATTACCGTGACAAGCAACATCAATATCAATAGTTCTGTCTGGCCAATTAACTCCTGTAATCGAGCAAAATGTGCTGTTGCTGTTTGCTGAAATAAATTAATCGTGACTTCACCATACTGCTTCACCATAAACACGTAAATGACCTAATAGGTTTGATCAACTTTGCATCTTAACTCAAAAGACTTAAGCCCTCTGCAAATATTACGAGAAATTTCTCTGATATCACACACTTGTATCACGTTTGCAAGTGTAAAGGTTCTTTTCTTTTTAAAGCCTTCATCAAAAATATTGTTTTTATTTCATATCTAAAAAATCAACATACATTACACATTAATTGGAGATTTTAGTCAAATAATCGATGAAAAATAATATTTTAACGTTTTCATTCTTTTTACTTGGGTAATTTAGTGAGATGTAAAACGTAATATTAATGGTTAGTGGATTTTGAAATCACTACTCAGCCATGCTGCTTTTTTATAGCAGTACCTTGTAAAAGAAGAACACGAAGTGTAGGTTGACTTTTAATATATCTTAACTACTGATCATTTGGATGGAAAAGTTACAGCATTTAACGTTTAATCAACAGCATTTTTAAAATTAAATCGTTCTTCGGTTGCATAATCCATTTTTAACGATTGAATATATATATATATATTTATATAAATTTATTCTAATTCATAACATAAAAGTAAACTTTGTTAGTTTAAAATTTATGTGATAACGCATTGATCATATCAAAGTTTGAAGTTTTGGAACTAACATTGCGATGCATGCTCGCACAGAAAAATAGTGGTTAGCATCTATACCTCTCACGCCAAAGTCACGAGTTCAATAGACACCCCCGGACAAGTCACGAATGACCCAAGAGTGCTAAAATGATTCATAAACTGTGCCGAATTTAGTTACGATCTAGTTCTGGATTTGTTGAAGAATCTTAAAGTTTGTATGGGAAAATGTATGTGAAGGGGAATGAAACTATTCAGTTACTTGTCAACAATACCAAAATTGCTCAATTTTGACCTAACCAAAAACTTAGACTGGGTAATCTATGCATAGCTACTTTGCCGATGACCGCAAATTGATTCGACTTCTGTGCAAAAAGTTATCATTTGTTTTACTTTAGGCCCAGTGCTCTGCGCATACCTGCAAGCTTATATACGCCTGGAGGTATGGGGCTGTTCATAAACTACGTAGACAGATTTTTGGGATTTTTGACCCCCCCCCTCCCCCTGCGTAGACAATTGTCCATACAAAAAAATTAAAATTTGTATGGGCCCTGGATAATTATCAACCCCCCCCCCCCCCCCTAAACTGTCTACGTAGTTAATGAACAGACCCTATGCGCGAAGCACTTGGTTCAATGTAAACGATTAGTAACTTTTTGCACAAAAGTCGAAGCAATTTTCGATCATCGACAAAGTTGTTCTGTTATGTTTTCCAAATCTAAGTCCTGGGTTTGGTCGAAATTTAGCAAGTTTTGATTTTTTTACAAGCAAATGAATAGCTTCGTTCCGGTTCCAATATCATATCATAACCAAATACGTTAAAATTTGGAACCGTTGCTGGTGATCGCTATACAGATTGTGCGTCATTTTCGACATTAACTTCAACTTCCCCGAGTACTATATTTTTCGGCCTCGGTACGCTTAAATACACCATGTCTGTTTACGTTTCATCCGTAATAACAAAACATATTATAACAATATCCCTAAGTTTATATTCCCTAACGTGAAAAGACGAAAAATAATCACTCGAAGACTAAAGCTCATTTTGAGTAATGGCCACTTGGAAGAAATAACTTTTGAGAAGTGACAAATTATAGATAAATAAATTTACCTAAGTCAATACTAGTTTGCCTACATCTCAGGAATTGCGTGAACTCAGAAATTCAATATGTTTCCAGTCTTTATGTGAAACGCCCGCCCTCAATCAAAATTAAATTTAAGAGATAGAAAAGTATAGTATTTGTCTAAAGAGAACAATGAATTATCGTTTTAATACAATTTAATTAATATTCGATTCGCTCTCTTGAAAACGATGTGAACTGGTGTGACAATTGGGACAATTGTGTGGCATATTTTTTCCGCGTGTATGCACAATGTTCCTTAAGCACAAAAGCTTCTGAGTTTAATCAGCCAAGACTGCAGCCAAGAATTTGTGGAACTTTTATAAAACTTTAAATTATTAACGTTTTAGATTTGGTCAAGAAGTACTCACATTGTATCCGATTTGAAAGTCAATTAACAAGTGGTTACTAATATCGAATGATACACACTTCGAAAAGCAGTGTAAATGTCTGTTACAATGATGCACATAAATGAAGTGTCATATATTATACAAATAAATTTATAAGACATGTTATACGTGCCATCGGAAAGCTCTTGGGAATCGTGAAATCTACTGTTTCCCATGTCATAAGACCGATTATCCTTCAATCTTAAGCAAAGAAGTGTTCCGTTCTGTGTAAAAGACCACAAAGACCGATTATCCTTCAATCTTAAGCAAAGAAGTGTTCCGTTCTGTGTAAAAGACCACAACCGGCAGGTGAAATTTTTGAATTTTACTGGTGATGTAAAATTCATGCATGCGTGAGTGTCATCACATGTCGCACATTAAATTTTTGGAAGTGGTAAGCATGGGGTAGGCAGCAATTATTAAAAATGATTAAATTTATAAATCAGGATTTTTAAACAATAATCAGGATAAATGAGGTTTTATCATGACCGAACATTCCGGAAGTGCAGTACAAGTTTTAAAATGCATCGGACTCAAATACATGATTGCCAAATATATAGCATAAAACAGTCAGTGTTTCGGCTGTGCGAAAATTTAATCAGCGTTATTTTCATTTATCCATTCATTTGACAATATAGTAGGGTGTTGATGAGATCGATATGTTGGGTGTAGGTGGAGTTACCGTCCTGGCGTAGGTTATTGACACATGCGTGGGAAATTAATGTAGAAGAATATGGTTTCAGGGCTCAAGGAGCCAATTCTTGAGCCAATATTAAAAACTTCGTAAATACTTTTGCAAACCATGGATTCAAACGTCAGTTAATCTAAAATAATTGCTCGCCCACGCAAGCTATCACCATCATATGGTAAAAGCAGATTTTACCTGTCTGAGGTCCTCTTCAACAATATACTGCCATAAACAATTACTGTGTACAAATATACCCGGTGTGATGAATCAGTATAAATCACTTAACATTGAGAGCATAATCTATTAGGCCGAATTTTCTACGGTGTTTCTCAAAATTGATCGTAGATTTTTTTAAACATGGTGAATAGACGTATTTTTTTAAAATCGTGTCTGTTGATTGAACAGATGTTTATTGATTTATTGCTATAACTGTGGTCTTTATTGGCGGAGCCTGTATGAAGTTAGATTTATTTTAGTAAAATGCTCGATTTTCAACTTTTTTCCTAGTGGACGAGTTTTAGCAAAATTTGAGGCAGATGAATGATCTTTATACGACTAAAACTGAGCAAAATTTCAAGAAGTTATGTTTACTTTATTTCAAGAAAATAAGGTTTGAAAAACAGGCGTTTTCCTTAAATTGCTCTAACTTTTTGTAAAATCAACCAAATATGCCTAATACTGAGACAATAATTGATTAATGTATGTTGAGTCAGCTGCTAAAAATTCAATTTTTAACTTGTGCTTTTTGAGCTGTTTTTCTGAAATTGAAGTACAGCTGTACGATCAATTTTGAGATACACTGCATGACTAATGAATCCTGGTGTGCACCTCCGTTAGACTTGGCAGTGAAGACATGCATTTTATATCGCAAAACGATACAACGGTTAATCTATTTCTGACCCGGTCAATTAAATTTTCTAGTTGTATGTTTTCACGACATGTCCTGGGCATCATTGCATTTTGCTTGCCACACAGTACCCGAATGTATAAATGGAGCATAAGGTTTGAAAGCTTCCACTTAGCAACTGTAGTTGTGCTCAATGAACTCTACATTTAGAGATTTCCCAAAAGTTCCAGGTGAAACGTGACGACCATGAAGAAGATTGTTTTGCGAATATGCGGTTTGGTTACTACAGTACATATTATAAGATATAATTTAATTAATTTTGCATTAATGACAGATTCGCCTATTTCGCCTACAATATGCAGATGAAATACGCGAATCTGTCATGGATACAAAATTTAGTTAGGTGAAATATAATGGTAATGGCTATTTTATTAACCCATTATCCGTATTTCACTTACTCCTCAATAGTATAGATCAAGAGTTATGTTCATAAGGTTTTAGATAATGTTGATGTCTCTGTAATGCTGGGCTTCAAATGGTCAGTCAGGAACTAGGAAGGACAAGGAGCACAATACACACTGCATCATGACTTCTACCTAATGCTTTCAACGGTCGTCTTAACCAGGCTTGATGGAGCCTCGCTCGCGAGTTTGAAATGAGCCGAGCGTAGCATTTTTCTGAGGAGTAGAATGCTTACTGCCAAATCATTCCACTGAGCATCAGAGCTTGTGAGCGAAGGGGGATAAAATGATAATGAGGTTTGCTGCCATTCATGTTCATGTTTTCTATCACACGCTCTTACTCTCACTCTGAGTGAACTCTGAGCTTCTTGCGTCGAACAAATCTTCCTCTCGCTGAAGTTCACACTCCCTCTCTCTCGAGTAGTTTTTGTTACTTCTTCGATATTCCTGCCACCACTCACTCGAGGCGAGGGCTGGCTAAACACGCAGGACAAGAATGTTTTAAAACCTTCAGTGAGTTTGAGGAGCTTCAGCAAGCCTGGTCTTAACACAGTCTTAACACAAGGGTCTATATTTCTAAAACCTATTTTTTATATATTTAAAATCAAAATTAGGGTTAGCTTGTTTATATTGGATTAGTTTTCATTCAAACAAAAACAAACAAAGCTATAGCGAATATCTGAATTTTGAGTTTAGTTAAGTCTTACCAAAACTTATAGAAACTCCATATCCTTACCTGCACATTGTCACCACATGGATTCGGATCGTAGTGACAGCATAGTGAGAAGATGCGACTCTAAAGTGACCATCCTCCATGAAGGCGCGGCTCAAACTCTGACTGACTGACATCCAGTGCACGGGAAAAAATTCTGAATTTTAATAGTGATGTAAACATTCATTAATGTAAACAACATTTCACGCAAATGAGCAACTTGTAAGCAATGTTGTTTAGAAATTTAAATTACTTTTCGAACTGTGTAGAACTGGGTTAGTTTTGATATCAATCAAAAATGGGCATGTTAAAACAACGGTTGTTATAAATTTAATTCCTTCGTTAATAACCTCTCGTAAACATGTTATACAATGTGGTGCAGTTTGGATCCGGAAGCACAGCTTATTTCATAGCAGTTTGTTTTGAAAATGCACCAACATTGTTATAGCAAAATGAGTACAAGCTACCCTGCTACACTGGTACCGGATACTGGTACTGGATAATCTGGGGGACTTCATCAAAAAGGACATTCATCCACATCATTTCCGCAAATTTCGTTCAATTGAGAAATATTGGACAGCTATCAAGCAAATGTTGAAGAAGACTAGAAAGAAGACTCGGAATGATGCAAAGATTGCCAAACTTGCCGCTGAGGCCGCGTGTGCATTAGATAAAGGTGGGCAATTTTAAAGAAAGTTCGTGATTTTATTAGAAATCCGTCGGAATTACGATTTGATTTATTTTTTATTACTTATAATTTTCTTATCAAATTCCGAGATAAAGCTGTTTTCTTACTTCCGGATTCTAAATTTAGCACACTTTAAGATTAATAAAGACATTCATATTTTGAAACCAAATGTTTTCTGATGGTTTATATAGTGGTATGCTCCAAATATGATCAAACCCACTAGTCTATAACCCGTATGCGTATCGAGAAAAACAAAATAAAAAAATAAATCTAAATGACAGAACCAAATACGACATGAGCACGACCAAGCATACAAAGCAGTACGGCAATGAGAAATGTGAAATCAGTGGCAAGTGAAGTATGGAAAATCGAATATTCTGGAAAGTCTAATGACCCATTCCATGAAGTTCTTCACCGCGAATTTTCAACAAAATTTCTTATTTTCTATATTTTGATTAATTTAAATTGAGGTTTACTTCCAACAGAGCTTGAAAAACATGTTTGAAATGAATTGAATATTAAAACAGATTTAAAGTAGAAAAAAAGCTATTGCAGGTCGCGTTGTCACGTCACGCAGTGTTTTACTTCGTGTAGCATTTATTAGTAACAATATCATGTCTACTTTCTATTGGGGTACAAAATATTGCCGTTTAATGAAGAATATTATAAGTTTGAAACGAAAAGACTAATCATCATGGCCCGAAAATCTGCGTATCACGTCACCTGGAATGGGTCTAATGAATTTTATGTATTCCGAGTCAAGCAGGATAACAATATAGATTCGCGTATTTCGCATCAATGTCAGTGTAGTCAGGTTTGCAGATTTATGCACCTTATTTAAATTTTTATGTCTACGGATCTTTATATCAACCTTATGATTCCAAATGCTTTAAAGATTCCTCCATATTTATTCGCTGATGATATTTAATCATCTATCATTTGACCCCGAAAACATTCAGTACGGTGTTGCTGGAATGAAAATGAGTGTATGGTGTTTTATAACATATACGATAATCCAACTTGTAGATGACTAGCAGAAAATATTGTGTGTTGCGGCAAAAAAAACCACTTATGGTTTTGCTCATACAACGAGGTTTACAAAACTATCATCGCATCTTAAATCTGCGACAAATATGAGCCCACTAAATATGTTATCCGTCATTATTTTCCGTTGATCTCTGGTCCGTCGCGCAAGTTCCAATTACCGACGATAGAGACTTTATACATCGAAATCATCGACAGACCGTGAAAGATGGGACTAAAGATTTTTTTTCCCAGAAAAAAACTGGTAAAGCTTTGACTGAAATTGAACGCAGGCACATATTTCGTTTCACACCACAGTCTATATTTTGTTTCGTGAGCAATATTTTGCAGGATACATTTGGAGAGTGAGGCGGAAAAGCGGATTTTTCAATTATTATCGCTAAAACCGCACACAACTGTAGTTCGCTAGTATGAACATTAGACTGATGCAAAATTATAATTTTTTGCTCAAACGATTCCGAGTCGGATCTTGATTATCCTCCCGAAAATTTAATCTCATTTAGTTAAAAACTGACTGTGAACAAACCATTTGAGGTTTATATGGGACTTACTATGGAAAAAATAGACTTTTTGTTCAATTCACTCTACAAATAGTTAGCTGTGCTTGCATGAATTTTTTCAGCTACAACTTTACCTAAGACCACTTTTCGATTAAAAGTAAGAAATAAAAGTTATTAATTGTTCAAGACGCTGATGTCATATGATCATGCTCAATCTTAAACTTCTCAGCATAATAGTACACGCAAATCATTACTACTACGCTCATAACGTAGCTGCTTGATCGTGCTTGATTAATTTTATTCATTTTATTTTCATTTGAAGTTTCGCTGAAAATTGCTTTGCAGATAAGTTTTTACAGGGGAATTTTCTACTAGAATAGCATCAAACTTTCTTTCAAAGTAATATAGGAAAAAGCTAGAAGGCAATGAACAAAAAGTTTGGTTTTCCAATAGTAATCCGCGCCGGCGCCGGTGGTGTAGTGGTAAGCGTGACTGCTTTCTAACACCCCAATGGGTCTGGGTTCAATCCCAGCCGAGGTCCGTGGGATTTTTCTGAGGCATAAAAATCTCTGGTCACGTCTTCCTTCGGAAGGGAAGTAAAGCCGTTGGTCCCGGCCCATATCTGTTGAATGGGTGCGATATCCTACGCAGGTGTGGAAGCTGCCTCCTGCACATTCGATTGCCGTCAATGGATGGTAATCGATGTCCGTCGGTGATTGGCACTAGATTGCGGAACAGAGACCGACGTTAAATAAAAGGAAAGAAGAAGAAGAATAGTAATCCGCCTACAAACTTCGAACGGTTTATGCACCGTCAGTTTCTAAACAAATGAGTTCAAAATTGGGAAGGGTAGTCAGGATCCGGTTTCGATCCGTTGAGCACTGTGCAGCAAAAATACCAAATTTTGCATCAGTCTAATGGACATCAGTGCGTTTAACCTTTGAGTATCCAAGATGTTTAATCTAAATCCATCACAAAATGACGAAATGCCTCCCATATCTTCTTTTTTTTTTACGCGAAAATGCTTGGATACGCAAAGGTGAATTAGCGAAGAGTACTTTTTTCTCGGCAAACATCCTCGCGAAACAGGTGCCAAGAATCTCCTTAGGTCAAACATTATGATATTATTTTTAGATTATTCAAATTAAAATTGTTCATGGACGTGGCTAGGCAGCCTTTCGTAGATGTATCTTCTTCAGAATATTGAATATCTGTGTTTGTCTAAGAACATTAAAGATTGAATTTTTTTTCTAGTCTCAGAATTTACAAAAAATTTGTAAGTCCGATTTCGTAAAAGAATAATTTTAATTTTCCATTAAATTTTCCAGAATCTTTTGGATTTAAGTCGATGGTTGAACAGTATTAGATCAAATGGGTGATTAGGCCAGAAGTCTCTTGGTCAAATTAGTTACTAGGTATTTTAATATTTTTTTTTAGCATAACATAAATGTTGAGTACCGTAACATGCCCTATTACCGAGAGGTTAAGAACGCTTCAAGTTTAAATCAGTTAGCAAAAAATGAATTTGCAGTGATTTATGTTTCTTTAAGGGGAAGTTTACCGGCCCGAAAATAAAAATTTAGTTTTGGAACGTTTTTATTTTTCTTAAAATATTGGGAAGAATTATCAAAAATCCAAGAAAATCAGTTTCTTCCTAAGATTCTTGACAAAAATTACATGTAAACATCACGTCACGAAAAAAAAAATGAACCAAAACCGTTTTTGAGTCCATCTTTATGCCATGATGGCTTACAAAAACAGTTTTTGCACGTGAATTTTATTTAAAAACTCCTAAAAATGTGATATTTTTAGATTTCCGATATTTTTTCCAATATTTTTAGAAAAATCGAAACGTAATTATTTTTTCGGAGCGGTAAACTTCCCCTTAAGCGTATTATGATTCTGTACTGTATGCATTATGCCATAAATATTTGAATTGCAATATTTTTACTACCTAAATTAACTAAAGTTTGATGGTTACACATATCATATACAGCGCACCTGAAGAGTGACACTAAGAATCATCCATATATTAAACAAACGGGGTGGATCACGTATAGAACCTCTGTGTCTAACGTGCCCAGAGCCTTGTCCAATTGATTCAGAATGTAGAAGATACGATTTATCAAGCCATTTTGCTGCTGCAATCAAACCACGGTATTAGGAACTAAAAATTCGTGGCCTGTATTCTATCAATATTCTGTTTTGTACGTGTGTGTAACCAGTTGTCAAATTTGTTATGGATTAGTAAAAATGACTCGATATGCTAACGTTGGCGACAATTGTTTACAAAAAAAAAAATCAATGTACATCGCAAAATATTCAAGTTTATTGTCAAACCCACGGTATTAGGTGATGTGCGAAATTAGGGCAGGTTATGGTTTTGATTTACATTGTCGCACTGGAGCACAAAACTGAAGCAATCGGGTTGTTTAACTTCGAAAAATATACCAATTTTTATGCATCACCTGATAGAGCTTCGTTTTTTGAGTATAACGATATTTTTATCGATCCCGTAGCTATTCACCTCGATTTTAAATCAAGATTTAAATTTTGGATAGCTGGCACTAAATAATTCCATTGTACCAAAAAAATGATGAAACTTAAGATATCGGTTCCATTTTTATTTCAGATAACAATTCATATGAAATTTGTTTGTATTCTGATGACTTTTAAAAAATGTGTGTGTGTAAAACGTTATGCCATCAACAGACATGATAATAGTACCGTTGTACTCCTTTAATCCAATACTGTAAACGGCGTACTAGATTAATGGAGTAGAATGGTACTATAATCAAGTCTGTCATAATTTTTAACGGAAGATGCACGTTACCTAGATTTGTGTTGCGCTGTGTTGTATTAGATAATTTTATGACATAATCGGGAAAGTACTGTATATGTTTTGATCTGCAGACTTTTTATATTGACTTTTTAGACGTATCTTATGTCTGTAGTTACATTTTTAAGTGTAAAGTTTGTTGTTTAGCCGTTAGCGGAATGGTAATTTGTTTATTGTTATCCTCACTTTTAATTATCTATACTCACCCGTACCGAGAAGACCATATTCACTTTTAGAGTTTTCCAACCTTTTTGTATGTGTTCGTGAAAAGATTTGAGTGAATTGAACTCATCTTTTGGTTGAAAAAACTTGACAATTATGCATTTTTTATAGTGATTAAATAGAAACCACTATGATCGTATTAATTCAACCTATCGCACGGAAAATCAGTGAAATGAACATAATATTGAGTTTTTGTTAAGTTTCGTGGACGCTTATCACTCGCGCACTAATGCGGCATTTATGTACACGAACAGTGTAACGCACAGCACATATTGCATCAGGTAGTAATAGATCAAGCTGTCATTTTGATGCATCGTATCACTAACGGATACAATGTGTGTGGACCTCATGAACTTTGCAGGTCGATCTTTGCATGAGCACAAGAATTTTAATTTTTACCGTTTATTTAGTTATTTATATACGTTTACATTTTTTTTATTTAACAGTAGCCTATATGACCTGGTTCCCAATTAAGGGTAAAGGCGTTGTTGGAGTCGAAGGATAAGTTTTTATAACAAACTGAATTCTTAGAGCTTTCGATTAATATTAATAAAATCGATTTATATTACGGTTTTGATGTTGGCATTGAAAATATGACCGTTCACCGGACCCCTGATATTTTTTATTGCGGTTACTCATAAAATGACTGCCAACATTCTTGCACATTCACCAATGCGTTTAAAAAAGTCTATTGATGGATGTGATGTGTTATGTGTACAAGTAAAACAGCTCTGTTTTCAACAACGTATCAATGCCGCGATTGGTTTTTCGATATTGGAGCGTAATCAATAGTACGATGTATAATAACTAATGTGTGTAGCACTGTTAAGGGGCAGTTTGTATTGTTGTATTTAAAAAATAAAAAAATAAACGTATTTTCAACACAACATTTTAGATCTCTATCTTAACGTATCATCGTATTTTTGAGGCATTATATATTACGACAATGACTTTTCATATCGATCCGAAAAGATGCTTACAAAAAACTGATATTTTTTATTTGACAAACACTCCAAAGTAAATTTCCCATTAAACTGATAGGCCATAACTCTTATAGGCGCAATTAATTTCGATAAGTTTTTAGACTGCTTGAATTTGGAAAAGGATTATAAAGCTCTAATAATACTTAGAATGATTTCTTATATTGTCAATATAGTATTGTGAATCAATGAAGATGGTGAGGTATTGACAAACCAGACCTTTAGCATGTCATAGAAAGTTAACATGAAACCTTTCATACAGAGTAGTGCCATTGTCATGGATCAATGATGGTTACCAGCGAAAGCCGACATCAGCTTGCTACTATATACAGAGTGTTTTATATTTTTTTCACCATGACATACTGAGTACTGACTTGTCAGACTGCATGATTTTCATTGTTTAACTAAAATTGATCAAGAGTTTTAGATGGAATGTCTCTCTCTAACAAATTGTGCCTACGACTGATAAAAACTGCGAAGTTTTCCCCCCTGCGAACACTATACTCTCTATGTCGCTGATGGAATATTTTACACCGGAAATGGTTACTGGTGAAGTTCCGGGGTGGCGACAATATGTATTTGTTAGAGAGTGGCCTTCAACCAAGTTGCTTTTAAATATCGTTTCGAAAGTCAACATGAAATGCGATATTTCTTTTTTTTTCGTTTCCTGTTGCTGTGTTCCTTTTATATCATTGATATAAATTTTATAATAATTTTATTTACAATTTCGTTTATAATTATATACACTATCTAATTATTTTGATTAGATTTGAGAAGAAGCATATGTTCCTTTCAGAGCCTTAAGTATTCCATTTTTTTTGTGATTTTAGAATTGTTTCTACAAAACTGTTTTATTTGAAGATTTAATAAATGGGATGATTAGTTTGATATTTGACTCTTCATTTGTTTTTATAAAAAAATCTATATATACATATACAGTACATTGAAATACCATGGAATGGGCACGTTGGATTTTTTATGCGTGATTTAAAATTATGAATAAAAAATTAAAAAGAGGAAACAAACGTTTCCGATTTTAAGTTTCCTTTGTAATCAGGATCGGTGAGCATGAAAATTTTGTCACATTAAAATGTTGAATGCAATAATGTGTATTTTCACAAGTCTATTATGGGAAACGGTTTAACGGTTGTTGTCAGATTTTTAGTTCATGTTTACATTTGAGCTGAAAAATATGGTCATGGAAATGTATAAATTGGCAGTGTTGAGAAACTTTCATCTCCGAAACTGTTATTCGTGCAAAACATACCCTTAAAACTGAAACTTTTCAGACCAATTGGGGCTAGGATCTTGAATAACCAAGCATACTGTTTGAAAAAAAAAAATGTTCTAACAACTAATAACAAAGTTTTGAACATCTTAAAGACATTAACCACTAAGCGATTGTCTTTTATCGCAAATAAAAGTATGTACGAAAGATGTTAAATACAATTTAAAATAGTACTGACAAATTTGTAATTTATTAAATCTTTGAAGAGTTTCTGTAAGTATCAATCATCATGAACTAAACGTTCTGATGAATTGTTTCGTTATTTAATTCAGACTAGAAATATTGACAATGAAGAAAGAACAGTTTAAACCGAACCAATATTTGAATATTTGAGCATAAATTAAATTTAAAACACTTTGTTTTAATCGATCCTTACTCCAATTCTAACTTATAAATAGACATAACTTCCAATGACGCCAACGATTCTGTCAACTTCCAAACTGTTTGATTATTTGTGCACTTGAATCGATTCTTGCGGGGATAACCAAAAAGTTCCGCGGTGTTATGTACCTTTTTGTCATAATTAGTTGTTTTAGATTTGTCATGATGTTTTTGTCTTCTTTGTTTGTGAATTTTGTTTTATGTATTACTAAATCTCTAAGGTTGATTATGTAGATGGAATTTGTGAGATCAATTGAATGTCTCTACTAAAAAAATGTTAGTTGTAAATGCATGTTTTCGACTACTTAAATGTGTAATTCAGTTGATTAGTAATGCGATTCTAGACATGTTTTGCTAATCGTTTATTATATTATAAATGATCATCATAAGCTCTCGAATAACTTAATCCGTAATTTATGTGTGTAACTAGTAAAATCCGTCGGGCGTATGTTCAATTTAAATCAAAATAAATTTACTCCGAATCCGTACTCAATTTTGTCGACATCTGAAAATCAAGAGAAAGCTTTTAGCGCATATTATGATGTGTTGTTATTATTGATGATGATTCATATGAATAAATATTTGTTTGACAGCTTTGCAACAGAAAATGTAATTATCGTAAAACTAGAAATTAAATGATAATTTATTAATAGTGCCAGATGAGGATTTGCCAGAGAAATATAGAAAAATAACGTAAAATTGCACACAATGTATATCTACAAGCATTTTTATGAAATTGAATGAACATAAATCGTCATAAAACGCACGACATACAGTTAATGAAACTAAAGTAAATTTATATTCTTTTTTGAGTGAAATAACGAGACAAGAAATATGAAAAGTGAGCATTATGGTGTAGTCCTCTAATGACATTCGGAAACACACCGTAATTCCCATAACTAATACAAGTACCCTCCTAGCTGAAGAGCGTGTATTAGTAGAGTAGCTAAAACTCATCCAAATCAAATATAACTATCTAATCTGTATAACGTTTAAACAAACATTGTTCAAACGTCATTTTTCACGTGGAATGCAGGAATACACTTTCCTGAAACTGGATGAGTTAATCCATTAAATGCTATATTTTATAAAAAGTATAAGTGGGATCATACTGCCACTCATGGGAACGAGATGTTCGACAATTTTGTATATTTCACGAACAAAACTCACTGCGACAATGTCTAAACCGATCGAAAGTCATGGATAAATTGTCAAATGGCCGTATCTACCTTTGAAAACAATGATTCAAACATAAAGTTGTTTAAAATCTCATAATACTACCTGATAGTGTTGTTAGTATTAATGAGTAGGCGCGCTAGAAGTTCCTACTAATTTCCAACGTCATTATTGTTTATAAAAGCAGATATGACTATTTGTCAATTTGTTCTAAAATTTTGGTGTGTTGTTTCACACTACACCGGTGCACTGCAGGTAAATATGAAAACTACACCCCCCTTTTCACACGTTTTTCTGACACCAAATGCAGTGCTTGTCACACATATGTAACCCCCCCCCCCCCTCTCTCTTAGAGCGTGACGTACTAAATTGATGCTCCCGTAGTTGGCGAGCTAGTAGTTTCATCAAATTCCCAATTGAATAATGGCTTACAAAAGCAGATACGGCTATTTAACAATTTATCGTTGAAATATTTGCTAATTTGAGCTTCGTGTTGCTCGACATATATGGATCTCATTTCTGTCGAAACAATGAGATTGAATTGCTTCAGCAAACGTATTTAATCAATTTCATGTTTTACATACACACTTAGAAATAAGTAATTTTACACGTGACGTAATCCGCCTTTGACATAAAAGATGAGACGTAAACAAACATGTCATGTAATATTAAGTGCTTTGAGACTGAAAAGTTCGTTGCTCGACAAAAAGTACGTTTGATTGAGCTATATTTCGCGTCTGTTATGACTCAAATTTATGTCAAAATTGACGGTCGTATATGTTACTCTCAGAGCACCTAAATTTACATGAATTTTTCGAAGTGTGTACCCGAACCCGACCCAAAACTGGCTCATTTTATTTTCAAACCCAAACCTGACATGTTTTATATTGTAAAACCCGAACCCGCTCCGAAATTGTCTGATTTTTTTTATATTTGAAGCCGACTCCGACCCAACCCATTTTTTCCCCTGAAAACACGATTGAGAACCGTTTTTTGTACTGAGAAAATCGTGTGAAACAGAGATCTTTTTGAAATTCTATTCCACCAATATTTCTATCAATAATTTCACGTCAATATTTTCAACATTAGTGGCTTACCAATACAAGCCTCATCACTGTTATAATTGATGAACTGTTCCGATGCAAATGACAAATTTCCTGAGAAATGATGCTCAGGATCAGGCCCCATATGTTACTGTAGGCGAAGAAGAAGAAAATGAGGGGAAATAATGATTGACAGTTATCATTCGCTTTTTGTCGTCATACAATTTTGTCAAACTATCCATGACATTTAATTGTTGATATTTAAAATGATCTAGTGAGCTGTTTTGCATGAAAAACTACACTTTGACAGCTTCAAACCCTCGCAACTATCGAATGGCATTCGGTAGATGGGATGAGGTTTCGTCCCAACCAGAGAATGATGTCTGTATAAACATATGTTTTCTTCATCAATATTAGGATCAGTTTTGTCAATAATCTATCCAGTAGTTTGCGATCGATAATGGCTGCCGTGAATGCCTGTGCGTTTCCATTAATTTGACGTTCAAGAAGGAGTAAACATCAGCGGTGCCGGTGGTATAGTGGTAAGCGTGATTACCTCTCACCTCAGCAGGGAATTTGGTCCCTGGTTCATGAGTTGATGGGTCCATAGGTAGGGTCAAGGTGTGGGAGCTGCCACCCTGGCGTCGGTAGCATTGGTGCTCAGCATGGATTACATGATCGACGGAAATCAAATCAAGGAAAAAAAAGGAGAAAACACTTACATTTGTTAAAATGGAAGGCTTTATATCAGATTGGTACAAATTCTATATGACATGTACTGTATTATTGAAATCCGGCATTGCATTTGATTTTTTCCTTATTCCTTGTGTCAAAAGATTAAAACGTGTATGATTTTAATCAGCAATAGAAAATTCAATAATCTTTTAGCCTCATCATCCAAGTGTTTGTAGAGTTTATATAAATTTATTTCGTTGGATTTGGGAGACTTTCGTTGAAAATATTATGTCCTACATATTGGTTCGCATAAGCAGTCGCAAAATATTTGCTGCACACCGAGACCGAACCATGATTTGTATTTACACCTGGATTGATGATCGCTATCCAGAGTGCCTCCTCCTTTTATCATGGATGGTTCTTACATTCGCGATAGAGTTAAATAAACTTTATCACAAATAAATAATTATCTGCACTACTGAACACAGCTGGACTTCATCATTTTGAGCTTTGTTTTGATTTATACTGAAAATGTCTTTTTCATTTGGTAGTTGCAAATATGGTAATATTTTCTCTGTATTAAAGTCAAAAGGGAATTAATTGAAACTCACTTGGCAGCCATCAAGCCCAAAGTATTGGATCCAGTATTTTTGCACGTCTGCTTAAAGGTCCAAACGTAATGTTGGCGGAAGCGGAACGGAAACGGCAAGTTTGACATTTGTCACAAATTACATCAAAATGCCTAACCGAAGTCGTTTTGGTTGTAACCTAAGAGGAAGAGGTGACAATTGGCTTCTTCCTCTTTTGTTTCTATCTCTATCTCTATCTTTATCTATCTCTATCTCTATCTTACGCACATGAAATCGGCCAATCAGGAGCTGGTTCACGTTTGACAGGAAAGTGGTTCATTTTCGCCCCCGTATTGTCACCTCTTCTCTTGGGTTGTAACAATCCGATAAGTAGGCTTACTTAGATAGTGATTTTTTTATGCTCAGAAAAAGTTCAAAGATCTGTAACTTTTCAGGATGTACATCACATCGTTTCAAATATTGGCTGCGCCTTGATCACCTGTTGCAAATTTATCGGAATAGTTTTGGGCTTGATTGGATGAGTCTACATGAAGTTTGAGCAATTCTAGTAAAACGCTTTTTATCTGACTACCCTTTTTTAAACTGGTATACACCCGATTCTTTTTAAGTTTTAAGTTCAACACAGGAAGAAAATTAAAAACCCAAACCAAAAATTACATTCTTTGAAACGCATATAACACTAGTTTACAGCATATTTGAATTTTGTACGCTGATAGTCATTTCCCATGTAAAATCGTGCGCTGAATCCAAAAATGTAGTCAGAAAAAAACTCAGTAGGATAGTTTTCTAAACACAGCATAAAAATGAAATTTTATCTCATAAAAGTTTGTTTACTAAAAGGCAAATATCTCCGGCTGCAATGAAGTTACATCAATTATTTTAATGCCATTTGCTATTTGCTACTTTTTAGTGAGATTAGAGGTATTGTTGACACAACAACTACAAACATTTGTATTTACCTTGCTTAAAAACTTTGATAACATCCAATTTTTCTTGGAAGTATGCATAACATTAAAAACAACAGACTATTAATTAAAAACAATCTAATCTCACTGTCAAATGATGTTCGGCAAATGAAAATAAAATTTTCTCCCCTTAAATTTGGCGTTCAAGTAATTAATATAGCTTTATTACAGACGGAGATATTTGTATTTTAGTAAAAAAAAAACTTTAACGTGAATGTATCTGGAAAACTATCGTACTGAGATTTTTCTGAATACATTTTTAGATTTGGCGCACGATTTTACATAAGAATCATGGGTTAAACATTGAAGTTCATTTTTTTTTCTTTTTGTAAACTAGTGTAATTAGACTAAAATCGGCATTGATTTTTTTTCACGCAAATTAAAACCATCATCAACTTGAGGAAACTTAATCCTACTTGATGGTGGTGTAAGTTTGCGTGGGTTAGCTGAGAGTTTCGACAAATTGACGTTTTAATCTTTGTTTACAAACGCAGATACGTCTATTTCAACATTCACCCATGCGTTTCAGTTTTCAAGTTGATTGTCTTGGATGAGAGTCATTTTCATGACATTTTTTTTCCTAATTAGCGAGTTTGACTCAATATTTTGGGAAGAATGAAATTAGTATACAAAGTGCAATGTTCAGTATTGTCTGTAGCATAGTAGCCGTGACATTCTGCGAAGGAACCGTGGGAATAATTAAATTTTATTAGGATAACTCTGTTCTGTGCGAAACTTGTGTTTTCACGTTACAACACTGCTACGACACGTAACATAGCCGCTCATCAAATCGTTTTGAACTACCCAAATCAGAAACTCTTGATCAATTATTGTAGGAAATTCAAAGCAATTTCCCAATATGCAATACTATATAGCGGTTACATTTAAATTTTAAAGCTTTGTACAAACATTGAAAAAATAGTCCAGACGTTGTAACGTCATGGTAGAAAAGTATACGACCACAAAATTGTTCTGTTTTAGAGTTGCCAATAATAGACCAGCAATGTAATAAGTAGTTGGGTGTTGAGAGGTTGCTGTCATAGACACACACTCACCCGAGAAATTTGGAACATTGCAATAAGATTTTGTATCAATTTAGAGTTATTCCAGATAGAAAAGTCAGTAAATACGTGAAATCTCTTGATCGTTGCATCGAAATATATTATTAATCCAAAATAAGTTCATTGGTTCATGTTCTGAGTTATTTACTCTATTACAATTACTCAACCAGTAATACCAGAATCGATGTACCTACACTCAGGTTTTTTTTTAAACGGTTTACCGTTTAAAAAATCGTTTAAAAGAAAACTACCAGGATTTTGATTTTTCACATGTTCAAATATTACCAAACGTTTAGATTTTGATGCCAGTCCTAATATTAGCATGTATTTTTTGTATCTACACCAATACAGTGCTTTTTCTTTAAGTATACCATTTGATTACTTATGACTCAAAACGGATTGTATGTCATTGGAACTAGTTCCATAAGTTGTATCGTTTTCAAGAAGTCGTTAAAATCGAACCGTGTAAATTGCGACTTTACGGCGCAAACGACGTAAAAAAACTGTGTCAAAACGACGCACAAAAACCACAAAAAAATTACTAGAGTGTATTCGCGTTGTCGAAAATTCTGTTACTAATTATACTTATGGGAAAACCCTATAAGCAACCAATCAATCAAGTCAATCTTGCATGAAACATGGCGGACATGTCTTTAAATTTTCACTCCAAAGAAAAATCCCAGAAGAAATTGTAGATCTTTGCTCCAAAAGACGTCAACGTAAATTGTGATAGACAGGCATAATGGCTTTGGTTTTGTACCAATGAATTTTGTTGTTATGTGATAAGTAGACCTGCTAGATTGTAATGCAGTAGAAGTAATAAAAATAAATCATAATTCCTAATCAATTACCTGAAACTAACGTGCAGAGCCCATGTGAAAGGTGAATTTGGTCGAAATTGAAAATCATGAAAATCGCAGGGAAATATTGAATACTAAATGCATTAAAATATGGGATGGTTTCTAAATCAGGAAGCAGTGTATGAAACATCATGCTCATGAATCTCTCAATCAGATCTTTAAAACGTTGAAGTAAACAATCTGGAAGCCCTACTCATCGCACGTTAATCATAAGATCTCACTAAGACTAAACTGAGCTGCTGGTTGAAAACAAACCCCATTTTAATAGCAGTGATCAGTGTTGTTACCTTTGTAACTAGGGTGCATCATTTTGAAAACAAAAAAAGTATTTGCAATCTCATAGGCCACCCTCCAGTTTCATTCATAGCCCCAAAGTATATATCTTGTTCGCATTACAGCCTATCTTAATACAGAATTTTTACATCAAGTTTTTGTTGGAAATAATATGTATGACGTTCGATATATGCAGCAATGAGCAATGTTACAATGAATTGCTAACAACTATGATGGTACGTTTAAGGCTGTTGAAAAATTATTCGAATTTGGGGAATCCAATTTTCCATGAATCGTCAAAAAGTATAGATTTAGAAACTCAGGAGGGTGGGCCAAGCTTTTTGAAATGCATAGAATTTATTCTGCCTTTTTTAAGAATCCCTAACATTTTGGAAAATCTATTAAATTTTGAACTCGGTCCTCAGATTCGTAGTTTACTTATAAATTTTTTGATCAACCGATAAATCCTGCCAGTTTTGAACCACGTTTTTACGCTTATGTTTGATAAATGATGCAGCCAATTGACAGAATCTCATTATTCCTACGATATGCTTCCAGCTGCCTTGGTAATAGATTTTGAGGTGCTCTTAAACGTTTATTTTTTGTCTTTATTATCAAGATTTACCAGCCTGCAGGCCCATCTCTTTAATGGTATTCGCGCTAACAATTCACACTTTAACGCCCAATAAAAAAAAAATCGAAATTCATTTTCCTATAACAGCTATGCGATTAATAACAGCATTTATTTTACTCTTACGCAAAGCAATACAGTGAATTGTAGTTGTAAAAATAATCTCTGAAGATTCGACTTAAAGACAGAAGGTTTGATTTGTTGCCGACAAATCACACGTTTTAGGTTCTATTTCACTCGGAGTTTATATAAAAAATATCAAAATAACAAAATAACATGAAGATAAAGTTGAGTGCACACTAAATTTAAGTGTGAATTAACAAAAGACATCAATAAATTGCACTACAACTAAATTGTTGAACAAACGGCATGTACAAATACGTATATTTGTAAATTTATGAGTGCACAAAAATGTTAAATAATATGCTGTACAGTATTGTGTTCATTATGGTTTAGCGAAAGTGTGGCAGACTGAACTGAAAATTTGAAATTAATCATACAAAACTGGATCAAATCGAGCACCTTGGGTACATTTTGCAAGTAATCACATGCCCACAGGGGTTTGGATCAGACATACAAATTTTATTTTACAGCAGTGTTTT